>NW_005187613.1:387037-412053 GCF_000239375.1 Pundamilia nyererei
GGTGGCTCCGGAAATGATCTTAAGTACGTATTTAAGTTTGAGCAATTGAGCCACTTGCAATAGACAGAGCAGAAGGAAGCATGCAGATCACATGTTGTTTTATATCAGACCCTTGTTTGAGCACCCCTAAATTGTTGATTATTGTTTTGAAATTTGGAGAAATATTGGGTCATAAAGTTAATATTCAGAAAAGTGAGTGAATGCCCATCTCTGCATACGAGGCACATATTGTATCTAACCTTTTCAAGATTAGCCATGGAAAATGAAAGTATGTAGGTACAAGGGTAGCTTTATAAGGCCAATTATCAGCATCTGCTGTCAAGGCTAAAGCAAGATTTGGACCACTGGAATGGAATTTAAGTCTGAGCTCATTTTATTGAGCTTTACTTATTACTGTTTAATGCCCAGCATCAAATTGTGTAAGTCACATGTTTGTAGTGAATGTCCCCTGAAGACTAATTGTTCATGAGCTGAGAAACACAGGCCTACATCTCGATTTTTCAAAAAGCATATTCAAATATTAATAACAATCATCTGAAATAAAAGGGTTGAGGTGTGTGTTATGCAGACTCTTTATTGTAATTGCACAGTCATACCTAGTCAAATGAATGGAATGGTCCCCTGTCCATAGTCCTCACTGCTTTCCTTACTAATGCATTAAACGAGTTATTAACAGCTTTTTCAAACTTCGGTACATCACACATTTTGACCAAGGGTGGTTAGCAAGAGGAAACTCATGTGTTTCAATTGGTTTACTTGCTAATGCTATGACTGCTGTCTGGTATGACAGAGAGAGAGATCGCTTTTGTTTTGGTACGTTTTAATTAATGTCGGTTTTTGATGATGGAACACCACTTCCCTGATGTATATACACAACCAGAAAATACCATGGCACAGTTTTAACCTATAGCTACCCTTGAAATTGAGCTGAAGTGGAGCTGACCATGTGGTACCTAATGCACTCAATGGCAGTGCAAGTGTAGCAGTTCAGGGTTTTTGGCTAAAAAGGCTTTTTTCCTAGAGCTTTGTTTGTGGTTTTTCCCTGAATGGTGTACCCCTCCCTTCCCCCCTACTCAGGTGACACTCCTGTCTCCTTTGGTGTCAGTGCACAGCTGGCTCCACTCAGCAAAAAGGAAAAGCTGGGGAGAAGTACTGCCCAGCCCCAATGAGTCTTCTCTGGCAGTCTTAAGTGTCTCTTTATGATGAAAAGTATTTATTTATATAGTTTTACATTTTGTAATTATGATGTTTTTCTACAGTTTTGCTTCTTTCCACCTGAGGATTTACTGTCAACTTTCCTTTGGTGATGGCTTTGATGAACCTAATAGCTTAGCTGTCTCTGCTTCATAACGTTTTAATAAAATCTTCTTTCCCCTTTATTTTGTTTGCTTTTTCAATCCACAGCCTGGATTCATTTTTGATAAATCGTGGTTTAGATTGAAAAAACAAACAAACAAACAAAGTTTTTTCAGTATTGTTAAGATCTTTTGTTGGGGACGTTCTCTGCCAATATAAATGTTGTCATCGGTGGTTGAGTGACAGGCGTTTTTTGTTTTCTTTTGTTTTTTGTGACACTGCAATTATTCTGTGAGACACAACACTAATATACGAGATCACACCTGTCATCTTTCAAGGCATTGACATAAACGAAAGAAAATACGAGTCGACTTTTCGTGACTGTCGTGACTTGTAGGGTCTACCTTACAATATAAAGTAACTTCAGGCGATTGTTGTTTTTATTTAGTGCTGCGGTGAAATAAAGTGAATGGTTTGGGCTGACTGCATTTACATACAACTAAAGCCTCAGGGAGCATGTTTTAAAATCAGCCATTAAGCAGTAGCAATAAGTCCAACAGTAAGATGATGTTCCACTGAATATATTGCTCTCATTTCTAGTGCAGACCAATGAGCACATCAGAAGCCCATGTGCATCAGTTTTCTCCTCAGTACTAGTGTCTGTGACCACTAAATGAAATCATCTTTGTTTTATACTTTTGTTGTCCATAAACACAAGAAGTAGCAGAAAAATAAAAGCCATACAGTTTCAGTGTGTCCCTGAATGTTTACATGCTTTATGATGATTTGTGAATGTTAAATGACTTTATGGGTAACAATCAACTTTGTGTCCATTGGATTCACTGTTTTCCTTCTGTTAACAACCTGCTCCTCCCGATCTAGGTCAGCTCTCATGTTCTGAACTCTGTGCTCCATTTCAGTGAAATCAGCACTGGAATAAATTATGTGTGCAGTTTTATATGTGTGTTGCCATGGCTACAGTTTGACGTTGGCATTTTAGTGCCAGTGGGAGGGGCTAGTGCTTGTCTCCATCCTAGATGCTTGCTTAAAATGGAGGAAAGAAAATTGCATTAAAATATCACAATGCCATTTACGCGTGTAAGAAAAATGACACGTTTGTAACATCTTTGTTTTCCTTTGTCTCTGATTTCTTTTTCGTCATTGCAGCTTATAAGTACCCCTGTTTTTCTCAGCTGAGTAATGCAGGATTTTGCAGGATTTTGCAGGATTTTGCACAACTAGTTTGGATCAGTGGTTTTCCATTGTTCAATAAGAAATGACATTATGATTGCATCAGTGAAACAGGTTTTTAGTCAGACAACGTTTGCAAATGTTCTTTGACTAATGTTCTTCTCCCTGTGTGTGTGTGTGTGTGTGTGTGTGCCTGTTTAGACATCTTTGTGGGGACCACAAAAAATTGGAAGTTTACTATACCTATGGGGATCAAAATCCAGGTCCCCACAAGTCTGAAGGCATTTTTGAGACTCAAAATTTGGTTTTAGTGTCAGGCTGACAGTTGGGTTATGGTAAGGGTTATGCATACAGTTCTGATGGTTAGGGTAAAGGTAAGCGACTAGGAAAAGCATTATGTCAATGAGATGTCCCCACAAGGATATGAATACACACCTGTGTGTGTGTGTGTGTGTGTTTTGTAGTCTGGAGGAACACTTGAAAAAAACAAACACACCTCACACACAAACTGACGGATTCCACTTTTCTCTCTTTTTCCTTCTCATGACAAGCTTCACCTCAGACAGTACACATAATACAAGCTTTTCCACACCAAATGTTTATTTGCATTACAGTTCTGTACCAGCACAAATTCTTTTCCACATATATTACAGTACATTAAAAAAAAATAATGCCAACTGTGTTTTTTGCCAGATGTTACTCGACTTCTTTGAAAATGATATGGCTGTTTAAATAGAGTTGTACATGAAAAAGTAGTAAGAGAAATTACACACAGCCATAAAGCATTGTGCAGACAAAGGTTTTCCCATCACCACTAGAAACCAAGGTAACCAAAGTACTGTACATACATGTTCAGTGTGCCATTACATTATGAAGTGCTTTCATTTTCAGGACCACATACTTACCTGGTACCAATTACAAAAGGAAATACATTTCTATAGGTTCAAAGGATTTCAAAAACCAAAAAGGCAAAAGTAGGTCACTGTAGCAGTGCAAGAACGCAAAACGTTTACACGTAAAAACATCCAGATTAACAGATGGAAGTAGCACGTAATAGAGAACATGATGAGACTAGCCAACCCTGGTGACAGTCTGTCCTTCAGTCTCTCTCCTTCTCCTTACTGTAAAAAGCTGGGTGCTTGATTGTCTCTTGAATCTCAGGCAAAGAGGTGAAGTGAAAAATCAGAGAGAATCAACTACCTGACGCAGCACGATCTTTAAAAAAGAAGATGTTTCTGTATCTGGTTTAAGCTTACTGGGAGAAAAACGTCATTACTGGAAACACAGCGTGACTCGTGGTCAGTTCCATCGTCCCTTTAAGAGTCATTATGTTAACAGTGTTTTTGGGAACACGGTTCTAGTTTAGCTGCAGACATAGAGAATATAAACGATGGACATGACGTCAACATCTCAGCTTCCTGGCTGTAAATACTTTTATGATGACATCATCATGGGTTCCAGGTGACAGTGAAAAACACAAGAAATTCAGCTGGTAAATTATGTTCAGAGACTCACAGGACTGTGAGCATCACAGTCAGATACACCCCTCACCCCTCATGTCCAGTTTCATCACTCAGTTCAAGCTCTTCACAAACTGGTGACTAACATCAGTGTTTCCACATCCATCTTTTATACTGTTTGCAGATTGAAAGCATGTACAGTACATATACAGATGGTTACCAGCACAAAGGAAACATCATACTAAGAATTTGCACCTGGGTGTTTCCTTTGCTTTGGCGTCTATATTACATGCTCAGCTAAAAACGTAACACTGGCTGTCTTAATGCAGGTATGTATTTATTCATTTATCTATTTTTATTACATTAAAAAACAAATGTATTTGTTGATCTTCAAAATGATAGAATGTCTGCTGTCACTTAACTGATGCCACAGAGTAGAAGTTTTATAGCATTAATTTAACAAAGATAGGACAACAATTCACAATGCCTATATAGATTACATAGGTACATGCTCTGTACATTAGGAGCTAAATACAGTTAATATATTTTAACATTAACATCATGTCTCTTTGGAATGATTCAGTATGTGAGTACGTTGTGTATTTACAGCAATGCACTGTTTTATTGTAGTCACCTTTTACTACGTTTGTATTATATAGTACATTTATATGTTATTTGTATGTATATATGTAGATCTCTGAAATGTGTGAAACAAAGTATTACATTAAGTTGTTTAGCCTTCAGGTAGTTGTAGTTACATTGTACAGGATTCTTCGTGAAGTGTAAAACAGAGAATATGATCTTTAACTGTCATGGCACAATTTTTCTGTCTTGTTTGGAAAAAAATGCTTTTGGTGAATTTTTCTAATTCAGAGGAAAGAAACAGTCACCACACAAAAACTCATTAGTCATGAAGTTAAACTTGAACATGAGACAGGCCACACGGGGCTACTACCTGAGTCTTTCTTTGGCTATTTATTGGCTAATGGCTGATAAACTAAAATCATTACAAAGCATTTGACTGCAGATCAGATAAGATGGAGAGCGAAGGTGAAAGTACAGACAGCACAAACTGTAAACACACACAAAGTTCCTTTTATCCTCACTGTGGTTGCTTGAAAAAGACTGTAATGTTGTTAAATTACAGACTTTGATATTACACATGTTGTTGTGCTTTTAGCCCATGAAGTATGAGAGAGAGGACCTCATTTCTTTATATGGGGTAAACTGCTTTCACAAATGCAACTCTGAACTGTCCTCAACACTAAATCAGAGAAGCTGATTGGTTCATATATATATATATATATATATTGCAGTCACCTGGATGGAGAAATACCTGACAGGAGAGAATAGGAGATGGCATAAACAGGGTAAATATGATTAAAGACAAATGTCTGAGTTGTATTTATGGCCACAACAAAAGCATTTAACTAAATAAGGTCAATGTTTGGCACTATTATAGCCTAATTGTGTCATTTAGGTTGTCATAAAGGATGCTCAGTGAAGCAGTCAGGCTTTCAGTATAACTCCACTGTAGATATGTCAGATAACCACCCGCAGTCCTTTATGCCAGTACTTTCTGCAGGTGAGCTGTCCTTGCCAACTATTTGAATATTAATCTTTTCCCCTGTTCTCTCTCCCTACTCCGTTTCTGTGTCAGAACTCTTATGTTTTCATAACATATAAAATACAGACTCTATGCAGTCCAGTGAAAATCAAAGTACAAAGAGGGTAAGTAGCAGCCAGGTGCTGCTATTCAAATGGACGTGATAATCCGATCAACAGCAAGTGTGAGTACGTCTGTAAAAGCAAACATTTAGGCAGTTTGGAGGTCCGGATCATTCAGCTGTGTGTTAGCACAATGCCACAGTGTTACCAGGAGAGCACGTACCAGCAAATTCACCCCCATCAGACCGTGCGATACTCTAAGAAACTGCAAAAAAACCCCTATCTCTAAGGGAGAGGCCAGCCACCCTTCGGAGGAAGCTCATTTCCGCCACATGTATCCGCGACCTCGTTCTTTCGGTCACTACCCACAGCTCGTGGCCATAGGTGAGGGTAGGGACGTAGATCGACCGGTAAATTGAGAGCTTCGCTTTAAAACTCAGCTCCCTCTTCACCACGACGGACCGGTGCAGCGTCCGCATTACTGCGGCCGCTGCACCAATCCGTCTGTCGATCTCCGGCTCCCTTCTCCCATCACTCGTGAACAAGACCCCGAGATACTTGAACTCCTCCACTTGGGGCAGGAACTCGTCCCCCACCCAGGGATGAGTAATGACAGAACAATTAGAAAAATACTGAACAAGTATGGTTTGTTTGCCAGTTTTTCCCAGGAGAAAGCCTCCCGTCTCACAGAAAGAACAGCACAGGTTTGCAAACCAGCAAACTTGGAACAATGCATAAATGTTTGGTCATAATGCACATGTCTACCACACTGGTGCTAAACGTAGCTCTACAAGCTATTGAATCATCGTGGGTGTACTTGGGTTTTCATACAGCTGCATAGATTTATGACTGCTCGTTGTATTGCCAATTTGCTGAAGAGTGGATTGAAAAGAAACACCCCCCACACCCCTCATGAAGCTCCAAACATGGCGATAGAGTTCTGCACGTGATCTACTAACAACATGATCATTCATAAACACAAAAGCAGCCGTGTCATTCACCATAAAGTGAAGCACAAACAACGAATAACAAACAAATAAAAAACGACACAGCTGATGAAGAAATGGGTAATACAACTGCCAATGAAATAATACTCTTCAAGAGCAGCTTTTCTGCTAGTGTTTCGCTACGGGAACAGCATGCCCGTTCAGAGAGGCACCTGAAGGAAATCATTAGGATATTTGATATAAGGGGGAGTCCTTTTGTTAGAAATTGCTGGGGCTTGTGTGGCCTGTGTGTTATACCTAACCTGTACAATGCATAGAAAAACACAACGTATTTATTTACTGTCACATCCTGCCCCCCCTGTGCCTGGAGAAGGTGATGATAGACACAAAGCAAGTCTGAAGACAGTTTGTTAAAGATTTGATATGTTATATCTATAAAATCATGTTCATGAACACAGAAAGTTGTGCTTTGATTTATGAAAGAAAAAACGTACACTCTGAAAAGCAGAAGACTGTGTAAAATAAACCCAATTCAATTTCTTATTCTTTCTTCATGCTTTTGTATAGTGCCAGTTAACAACAACAGTTGTCTCAAAGCGCTGTACAACAATAGTCCACCAATTAAAAAATCGGTCATGAGCATGCACGTGGCAAAAGTAGGAAGGAAAACCTCCATTTTAACAGGAAGAGGCCACTGGCAGAAACAAGGCCAGGGAGAAGGAACCATGTACTGGAGGATTGGAGAGGAGAGGAGAGGAGAGAGACAAATGCATCAGAAGTGAGTGGAGAAGAAATGCCTAGTGTGTCATGGGAGGCCTGAAACTAAAGCCATTCTTGAGGGATGGTGGATGATCTCCTGAGCCACTCTTAGCTGGTTCCACAGGAAAGCGGCCTGAAAACTGAAGGCTCTGCCTCCCATTCTACTTTTAGAAACTTTAGAAGCTACAAGTAAATCGTCAGTCTGAGAGCAAAGTGCTCTCTGGGGATAATATATCTGCTTCTTCTTGGTTCGGTACTGAGAAAGCACGGCATTGCTTTCCACTTTCAGGCTGATGACTGTCAGATCTATGTCCCTCTAAAGAAAAAACGCAGATACTTCAGACACATCTAAGCCCTGCAGAACACTGGCCCTTGAGGCCTGGAGTTTCCCACCCCTGCTGTACATGGACTCTACACCATAACACTTACCAGCACGTTTTACTGGCAGAACCTGATATCAACCATACACAGCAGAGATTTACTGGATACAAAAGATAATAAAAGTATCAACCACTTGTACAAGAAGGAGCAAAGCAAGGGCAACCGTTAACTTATAAAAGGCAAATGTACACTTTAGCCTCCTGTATGGTGGCAAAGCAAAATTGTTGTGACCTAACGTTTACATTCCAAAAGCTCCGCTGCACCTTGATTCAAAGTGATAGCACTTTTTACTGCATATCAAATTATCTCCAGTTTGCAAACACTAGCTTTCTGGTCTTTTATTTTCAGATAGTTGATAGAGGTCTTTGGGATATCATTATGTGTACTGTGGGTGCTCCTGTTGACTGATGTTCACTGAGTTTTCTCAACCAGAACTTACTGGTTGATGACTATATAGCAATTTTTGGTGCTATTGAATGCCTTCTGTGGTGACCATGCTGAGACTGGGATCAAACCTCTTTACTACGTGTGGAGTTTGATATAAGAAAGCAGAGTCCCTCTTTGTCCCTGGGTCGATTAATGCTTTGTCATGATTTTCTTTTTATATCCCCATATGAGCCATTTTTCTAGTTTCCCTTTATCACCACTAGGGGGTCGTATTTCATTTTATGTACTGGCTATGGTTATTTAAGGTGAAGGGCAGTGTTGGGAGGGTTACTTTTAAAATGTATCCCACTACAGATTACAGAATACATGGCCCAAAATGTATTTTGTAACATATTCCGATAAGTTACTCAATGAGAGTAACGTATTCTGAATACTTTGGATTACTTACAGTAATCTAATGTCAGTTGGTCTAATGTCTGACAGGTTCCTGAGCTATGCTAAGCTGGGACAGCCACATTATAAAAAGACACAAGTCCTTCTGAGCCAACAAGGATTTCATGCAGCTGCCTGAGCAGTCACTTGATTTCTCAGATGGGATAATGACATTTGAATTAGGCCGAGTCTTACAAAACCTAAACCTTGTGTGAAATTCTGACCCAAATTCCCTCTTCATTTTTGAAAACTCACTATCAAACACCTTTATGACTCACAAGTAAAACCCACTGTGAAATATCACAAACACATAAGTGTTACTACATTAAATAGAGTTAAAATGTATCCTAATAATATGGTGATAAATGACAGAGGTAACATCCTTACTTTTGATGAATTGTTGTGCTTCAGCCTGTGTTTCTTATTTTGTCTCCAGCATGAGAATTAGGGTTGGGAGACCAGGACTAAATCAGGGAATGAGTCCCTCTGTTCTCCTCCTATCATGCCCTACTTTTCTCCCACAAGCTCAGGATTGCTTTCCCTAATACTCTTTTCCCCGTTTCTACCAGTCTCTCATTTTCATTTCCTCATATCCATGTCATATGTCTTTTCTCTCTCCTCTCTCAACCTGTACTCCTTTTTGTCTCTCCTGTTATTTCAGCCATCTGCACATTGCACTGCCTTCTAAACATGGCTCTTGTTTTACCTCTGTGTGTGTGTGAATGTGTGAATGACTGAATGTAGTGTAAAATGCCACACTACACTGAGTAAAGCGCTATACAAATGCAGGCCGTTTACCATTCACCTCTCAGTCGACCTGCTAACTGGCAAGATTTTTAGAAATTCGCAAATAGTTCTGTGAAGTGTTAATTCTAAAGAAGCTGTATGTGATGACTCGTAGACACAAGACAAATCTGCAAAACTGCAGGTCAATGTGAAGCAAACAGGCGCAGTAACTGCTCGCTCTTGCTCCATAATATGGAAAATCATTAGGGGCTCACACAGAACAAATCCTCAATCTGAGCAAACTAACTGAAATAAAGTGAATAAAATGGGGGGTAAACAGACTTAGGGATACAAAGTTGTGCAAAGTTGTTAGTGCAGTTTATTGCAAGGAGCACTTGATCATCTGTGCACTTTCTGTATGGATTTTTTTCCACCAAGTTTCTTGTCTAAGGACATGACCAGGTAAAGTGGTGATTCTAACCTGGCCATGGGTGTGGATACAAGTACATGTACGCTGGAGAGGACTAATGTCAATTAGTCTTCTGACTCTGTCTTCTGACTGGCAGCCAAGGTGCAGCAGCGAGAGTACTGACAGGGACTAGAAAGAAAGAGTGAAGTTCTCTTTATTGGCTCCATGATAAATCCAGAGCACTTCGCTCTCAGACTGTTGACTAACTTGTTGTTCCTTGGATAAAGGAAGTATTGGAGGCAGAGCCTTCAGTTTTCAGGCCCCTCTTCTGTGGAACCAGCTTCCAGTTTGGATTCAGGAGACAGACACTATCTCTACTTTCAAGATTAGGCTTCAAACTTTCCTTTTTGCTAAAGCATATAGTTAGGGCTGGACCAGGTGACCCTGAATCCTCCCTTAGTTATGCTGCAATAGGTGTAGGCAGCTGGGGATTCCCATGATGCTCTGGGAGTTTCTACTTCACTCACCCGTATCATTCACTATGTGTTTACTCTGTCACTCTGTATTTAATCATCCGTTATTATTACTCTGTCTCTCTTTCACAGCACGCCACTTTCACATAGCCCCAGCTGGCAGATGGCCGTCCCTTCCTGAGCCTGAGGTTTATTCCTGTTTATTCCAGGAAGTTTTTCCTTCTCGCTGTTGCAAAGTGCTCGGTCATAGGGGGTCATGTGATTGTCTAGATTTCTCTGTATCATCATAGAGTTTACTTTACCTTCCAGTATAAAGCACCTTGAGGTGATTGTTGCTGTCATTTGGTGCTATATAAATAAAGCTGCATTGAATTGCATCATTGTTTAGTGTTAAATTATCAGTGTGAGTCTGGAAGCTATTTCTGGACTCCAGTAGTTTTACTGTATCTGAAAGACGTCTGGTGTTTTGGTGCATCTTAGTTTAAGCAGGTTGGGTATGTTAAGTAAAACTCTGTTTTATGCTATATGAACAAACTGTTGTTGCTAATCTCCTGTAGCCTCCATTTGAAAGGCACCGTCCAATGAATCTCTGGTATTCATTTGTTTAATCAGTCTTGGTTACTGGCAATAATAACAGTATTTCTTCTTACCTATTCTTCCTTCCCATTCTTCTTTTCTCCGTCCATCTGATATTTTGTGTTGTTGTGACTGTTGCTGTGTAACATCCCAGACTGATAGCAGAGTTAATAACACAGCCAGTAGCCAACTGCTCATGCCATGTCAGGGACTCAGAACTGACAGTAGGTTGAGCTCAAACTCTAGAGAATAGAGTCTAGTTTAACATTGCTTTCTTAGATATGTTAATACATCAAGAGATCCACCAGTCTATTTATACATCTAGCTATACATACATACATACATACATACATACGTACATACATACATACATATGTACATACACACAGCACAGATCAGGCAAAGCCACTTTCTCGGCCACATTCTCATGCATCACCACGCAGATCCAATCACTGACCTCTCCTTTTATAGCATCTACATCTTCATTTGAAATTAATTTCTGTGTTAGTGAAACCAAATTTCTACTCACAGTGCAATTTTGGGTAGCTTGACAGGTAAAAGAATAAAAGAATCTCTGGTTTACACTCACGCTTTGCTTGGACTGTATGAATAGGGAGCACTCATTCATTTGTAGAATAAATACATTTACTAATCTGCTCCAAGTTTCTGGTCTCTTCAGAAGGCACCCATCACCCAGTTCTGCTATTCTTCATTCAGTTCCTTCATTTTTCTTTCGCACAACTTCTTGCAATGATTTACAGCTTTGCCTTCCATCCTATCTCAAATCTCCTCCTTCTATCTTATCTTGTTCCTATATTTTTATATTGGCATAGCAACAGGTTCTTGAAAGTCTTTTTAAATGTGGCATTGCACAGTGCATAACAAGCTGGGTTGATAGTAGAGTTGACATAACACAGCCAGTAGCCAATTGCCCACACTGTATCAGGGACACAGGACTGGCAGAAGGTTGAGATCAACACCATCACATTATACGGTGTCCATGTTATGATGAAAGCCAGCAGGATGGCAAAGATAGTCTTGGTTACCTATGAAGAATGGAAGAAAGGAGAGATGAAGAATAAATAAACCGGAACATGTAGACACAAAGTCCAAAGATAGATAATCTGTGAACTCTGTCAGCTCTTTGTTTCTCACACACTGCAGTGAGATGACAGTCACATAACTCACAGACGAGCTGACCATGTTAAGTATGCATAATATGTATTATGTAAAAAACGACAGTGCCAAACCTTTTAGTATGAGCTATGTTAAAAACATGTCCAAACGTGCTAAATTGCCCTGCACCTCAATTAATATTTGCACACACAGGAAAACAGCCGCTCAATGTTAGCTTTAGATAAAACATATCTGCTCTCTGTGTCTCAGGTAATCTCAAGGGTGAGACAGCATTAAAGCAACTTAAAGCTGAGATCCCAAAAGGTTGATTCTGTTCATCTGGACGTAGCGTTTCCACTAACGCTACGTCCAGATGAACAGAATCAACCTTTTGGGATTTCCTTACCTGGATGATTGAGCGTGCACCAGGACATTAAAGCTGAGATAATAGTGACATCTGCTTAACAACTCTTTCTATGACTGTTAGAACCACTGACTTACATACGCTGGGTTTTAGCTTGAAACAAAGTGAGTGAGGGTCTTACTGTCACATTTTATTTATTCTCCAAGACTTCTGTTCTTTGCTTGTGCAGAGGCTGAGTCCGATAATCAAATCTAAATAACGAGTTCCTCTATTATTTCCATTATATGTCTTAAACTTATGTCGTGTATTAACCTACTTTCTTTTCTCTGGCAGCCATCTGTCTTTTCCTTCTCACTTGGCTTCTAGCAATGCTTGCAAATTTTCTTGCCACAGTTCGAGGACGGCTGATTGGGATTGAATGCCTCTCGGCTCCATCTACAGGTGGAACGATCTCTAAAGCTGTGATGCATTCATCCCCAGACTGCTTTGTCACAATCTTTAACTTGGACCACCTTGAAGAGGGATTGATCTTGTGGATGGCAGAATTGGTTGTTGTCGGTACTGGAGTGGGGTTTGCTAGCACCTGTAACAAAACAGAGTACTGTTAGGACATTTCACAGCAAGTTTGACCTGTGACTTGCACAGTATCCTGTCTTCCTCCCCTTAACCCCAACCAGTTGAGGCAAATGGCTTCCCCTCCCTGAACCTGCCTTTGGTGGAGATTTCTTTCTGTTAAAAGGGAGTTATTCAATATTTAAATGTTGATTGTATTATGTAAGGTTCCCCGGCAGCTGCAGCCCAACAATGATAATAGTCCAGCGTCACCTGATAGATGCCAAAAAAAAGCTACATCAAAAAGTAAAGTTTTAAGCCTAATTTAAAAATGAACTGTTTCACCCATATTCATAAGGAAAGCAATATAATAACAACCACAACTTGAAGCAAAACTTCACAGTCCTGGCAAAATCTGAGGAAAAAAGAAATCCACGCAACAAAAAATACTCCACTCCGGGTTTTCCAATGAATCCTGTGACTTTTCATGACATGGTGCCAGAAGTAGTCAGTAGGGATAGGAATCGGTAAGAATTTAGCGATTCCCATTCCATTATCAATATAACTTGATTTGATTCCTTGTCGATTCTTATTGGCTCCACTTTGAGAGTCACCACCATGTCTAAGCAGCATATCATGACATTACATTCATGCAAAGTAATTTCATGCGTGTGGTCTAATGCCTGTGCATTTTAGAGGTATTTCCCCTCTTTTTTGTGTTCAGTGTTGGGGTCATTATTTAAAAGTAAAGTAAAAACGTTATTACCCGTATTACACAGAACACTTTTCCTAAAAGTAACGCAGTATTTTATTGCATACTGTCTTTGAATGTCTTTGAACAAAGACATTCATTACTCATTATGTTACCTTCATGTTACTCTGCAAAATGATCTGAAAAGCACTGTCTCATAACGGCCATTTAACAATATAAAGCTACAGCCCCACACACCAACACAAATCCCTTTCCCAGTGAGGACACATGTCATCTTTGTCTTAGTATTTAGGTATGAAAACAAAGCTGACAACACAAAGCAAAGATGAAAACCAGCACAAGCAATCATTGCCGTGATTCTACTGTAGAAACATGAACAGGTAGAAATAGAAGCTGCAGCCTGACTGATCATCAGTTTGTTACAGGCTGGCTTCACCACAAATGATGGCTCACTTTATCACTATATAAGAGCAATGTCAGCATTTACTGAGCTTTAACACCACTCTGGGGTTCTTGGCTACCTTAGCGTTAGCATGCAGTTTTGCAAACAGCCGAAGTTGTGTTAACAGTATAACGCAGTTGTTTCTGTCCTGGAGCAGTCGTCACTTTGCCATCTCACTCTCCATCCCTTTGTGCATTAATGATAAAAGTAATGTCCATGTCTATGGTGAAGAATGCACCATTATTTTTACTTCCGACACATGAACTGAAATCAGCTGATCTTAGTGAGAGGGCAAGAACCGATAAGCGGGATCAGTAGGCAGGCAGACTAACCATTCCAAGGAACTGGACTACTAGGAACCTATTCTTGATTCCATCCCTAGCAGTCGATCATCACGTCTCAGAAATGTAGCAGGGGAAGGAGGAAGTCTGTAGTGTTGCAGAATGTGGCATGGTGGAATAACTGAGAGAATCTCCCACTAAACATCGGGTTGGCGTTTTTGTCATTTTAATAATTGCATGCTTTGGTGTTTTTGTTTTGTGTGAGATGTGGGCCACACCCATGTAGGAGTGGTGATTCTACTTTAGTACAGCTGCAAGCTATTTGGAGTTGAGTACAGGGAGCCGTTGAATGGTAATGATTTGAGCCCTTCTCTATAAAGGAGAGAGAAAACAGGAAGGAGGAGTTGTTTTTTTGTAGGACACAGTTGCAGCAGGGAAGCCAGTTGACACTGAAGACTCCAGTATGAGAAGTGCACATTTTAAAGGAAAATAGTTTTAACCTTTTTAAATAGCAAATGGGGTGATATGATATAGTACCATATCACCCTATTAGAGCGTTTCACTCTCACACTGCAGGCCTACTTGTTGATCCCAGAGTATTTAACCCTTTAAGTCCTACCATAGAACCAAATGCGCCAGAGCTTACTTTATATTCTTACATGCTGTGGAGCCATTTTTGGGAGCATTTCAAGTTGCTATACATCAATACAACTGTTATAGCCCAAATTTTAACAATATGTCTGCATTAAGTCCATAGTAATTACATAAATTGCAAAAAATTGCAATAAACTACAAAAAAAATTGAAAATCATTTTTGCTTTGTTTTTTTTTACATATATTTCTACTTAGAGATATTTAAAAGGTTTGTCCCTCAAAACTTTAAATACAAAAAAGTTGCAAAAAATAGTTTCCAACCACAAGAAATTTATTTTGAGTGTCTTCATAGTTTTATTTTTCAGATACATCAATTTTTATATACTGCAAAGCAAATTTCACAGCCGGTGGAACGGCCACGGCATCAGTGGGATCAAAAAGGGCGACCCATCTGTACTCAGTCTAGAGTCAGTGGACACATGGTAAGAGAGTGTTGGGGAACTCCATCCAAGATGGCTTTAAATGATTAATTCCAGCTGGTGACAGTTGTCCGGTCCAGGTAAATCACTCAATCAATCAATCAATCAACTTTTAGGGACATGTGTTCAAGAAGAGGTAGGTGTTGATGGTAAGGAAGTGGAATTTTTGTTAGATACTGGTTCTAATGCAACACTAATGGCGGAAGCTTGTTTCAAGAGCTTGTTTGCAGTTGAAAGTGATCTTACAGCGGCTTGCAAAAGTATTCGGCCCCCTTGAACTTTCCCACATTTTGTCACATTACAGCCACAAACATGAATCAATGTTATTGTAATTCCAGGTGAAAGACCAACACAAAGTGGTGCACACGTGAGAAGTGGAACAAAAATCAAACATGATTCCAAACATTTCTTACAAATAAATAACTGCAAAGTGGGGTGTGCGTAATTATTCAGCCCCTTTGGTCTGAGTGCATTCAGTTGCACATAGACGTTGCCTGATGAGTGTTAATGACTAAATAGAGTGCACCTGTGTGTAATCTAATGTCAGTACAAATACAGCTGCTCTGTGACGGCCTCAGAGGTTGTCTAAGAGAATATTGGGAGCAACAACACCATGAAGTCCAAAGAACACACCAGACAGGTCAGGGATAAAGTTACTGAGAAATTTAAAGCAGGCTTAGGCTGCAAAAAGATTTCCCAAGCCTTGAACATCCCACGGAGCACTGTTCAAGCCATCATCCAGAAATGGAAGGAGCATGGCACAACTGTAAACCTACCAAGACAAGGCCGTCCACCTAAACTCACAGGCCGAACAAGGAGCTGATCAGAAATGCAGCCAAGAGGCCCATGGTGACGCTGGACGAGCTGCAGAGATCTACAGCTCAGGTGGGGGAATCTGTCCATAGGACAACTATTAGTGGTGCACTGCACAAAGTTGGCCTTTATGGAAGAGTGGCAAGAAGAAAGCCATTGTTAACAGAAAACCATAAGAAGTCCTGTTTGCAGTTTGCCTCAAGCCATGTGGAGACACAGCAAACATGTGGAAGAAGCTGCTCTGGTCAGATGAGACCAAAATGCAAAACGCTATGTGTGGCGGAAAACTAACACTGCACATCACTCTGAACCATCCCCACTGTCAGATATGGTGGTGGCAGCATCATGCTCTGCGGGGGGGCTTCTCTTCAGCAGGGACAGGGAAGCTGGTCAGAGTTGATGGGAAGATGGATGGAGCCAAATACAGGGCAATCTTGGAAGAAAACCTCTTGGAGTCTGCAAAAGACTTGAGACTGGTGCCAGTTATTGAGAAGAAAAGAAAGCCAAGGATATGTGTGGACCTCATGAAATTCAATAAAGAAGTAAAAAGAGAGAGATTCATTTTGCCCAATCTGGAGGATTTTGCACCAAATAAAACATACGGCACCACTATATTTTCAATCTAAGGAGCTTCGAAAGAAAAGCATCTGTAATTCTTGAAGACGTTTCACCTCTCATCCGAGAAGCTTCTTCAGTTCTAAGAGTAAATAATTAATAATTGAGTACTCAAAGAAAGTCAGGGATCAGTGATCACTTTGTCTGTTCAAGAGATTCTCTGCGAATGTGGGAGGCCATCCAAACCATAAGAATTATAAGGCCCCACCACGTTTGTGTGTTACCGACACCGCTCTGCCAGACGCACCTAACACATTCAATGCCAAGTTTGAGACCCAAAACAACGAGCCGGCACTGAAAACCTCCCCCTCACCAGACATATATTTATATTTTAAATATAACGAGGGTTTTTATAGACAAAAACATGGATGCAAAACATGGGCTCCCCAGTGTCACCTTTTGTAGACCAAAAGGTGTCACCAGGGAGCCAAATGTGGTGGAGTGTGGCTTGGGCGCAGCTGCAAGGGAGGCTGAGACACACCGGAGCTCCATCAGCTCATCACACCTCCCCTGTTTAAAAGAGTGTACCGGGACCTAAGGTGAGCTGAGGGATAGCAGGGATAGCTCAGTAGGTAGAGTGGTGGCCCCATGATCGGAAGGTCGGGGGTTCGACTCCACTGAACGGCTACCCTGAGGTACCCCTGAGCAAGGTACCGTCCCTACACACTGCTCCCCGGGCGCTGCATTGGTGGCTGCCCACTGCTTCACTGGGTGAATGGGTTAAATGCAGAGGAACTATTTCCCTATGGGGACTAACACACACACACACTTTACTTTTACTTTACTTTTACTGATAGTGAGTCTGGTAGCTCGGGTTGGTTCCTGGCCGACACCGCCGTTGGCCCCACCCGTGTCCTTCGACTGCATGGGGGAGGGAGGCAACCCCCACCCATGAAGGTCAGCCTGGTCAGCACTAGGCCAGCCCGAGTTGGGGGGCAGCATAACGGAGGTGCCCTTCCCACCTGAGTTGGAGGTTGCCGTGCTGTCTGGTCCAGCGGTGTCCATGCCAGAGGCAGGTGCACCATCTGGACCTGGCTTGTCTTCGCTGCAGGTCAGCGTGCTGGCTGGACCTGCCACGCCCATACTAGAGGTCGCAATGCAGCCTGGTGCAGTGGCATCTTCGCTGGAGGTCAGTGCGGCATCTGGTCCTGCACGCTGGCCACCTGTCAAGCCACCCGTGAGCCACGGGTCATGTCCACGCCTGCTGATGCGCTGCTGCGCCGCTGCTGCGCCGCTGCTGCCTGCCATGCGGTTGGGCTCCAGATCAGCTCCGTCACCGCCGCTGGGCACGCAGTCAGCCACTGAACACGTGGTCACCCGATCGACCCACCTCGGCACTGCGGCTGCTGGACACGCGGTAAGCCACTGGATCCAACTCACCCCTGCTGCTAATCCATAGGCCAGGGACGCTGATGGCCATCGCCGATTTCCCCTTCCGTTTGCGAGGGGGAGGGAGAGTAGTCTAGGCCAGATTGCTCCCCGGCCTAGGTCGGGCGATATGGGTATGTGGTGGGATGTGGCTTGGGCTCATCACACCTCCCCTGTTTAAAAGAGTGTACCAGGATCTGAGGTGTTGTTGTGCGTGGGGTTGTGGCTGAAAAGCTGAAACTGAGTCTCATAAAAGAGCAACCAAAATAATAGTGTTAAAAGTGTAAACTAAGTGGTTGAGTCCATCATTCCCATTAAACCAACCTTTACATGGAGGAAGTGGAAAGAATGGCTCTTGGCTCTTTTAAAGGGACAGTACCTAGCCACTGGTACAGAAATGTTGATGACACCTGGGTCAAAATCAAAACCAAAGAAGTGGAATCCTTCACTGCTCACATCAACTTAGTGGATAAAAACAAAGTTCACCAGGGTAGACCCAAAGGATAGCTGTTTGCCATTTCCTTTTTCCTTTCCAGTCACCTTTCTCACTCACTATGTATTAACAGACCTCTCTGCATTGAATCATATCTGTTATTAATCTCTGTCTCTCTTCCACAGCATGTCTTTATCCTGTCTTCCTTCTCTCACCCCAACTGGTCGCAGCAGATGGCCCCGCCCCACCTGAGCCTGGTTCTGCTGGAGGTTTCTTCCTGTTAAAAGGGAGTTTTTCCTTCCCACTGTCGCCAAAGTGCTTGCTCATAGGGGGTCATATGATTGTTGGGTTTTTCTCTGCATCTACTGTACAATATAAAGCGCCTTGAGGTGACTTTTGTTGTGATTTGGCGCTATATAAATAAAAGTGAATTGAATTGAATTTCTGGACTTTTCTGAATGCATTGAAGAGAATGGAAATCTCTACATTGAAGTTTACCAGAAACCCACACACCAGGACCAATACCTATTCTTTGCCTCCCACAAGATGCATGGAGAGAAGGTCAGACACCAACTAAGGAGGATCAGAAGGAC
The DNA here is from genome assembly GCF_000239375.1 of Pundamilia nyererei. NCBI lineage: Eukaryota > Metazoa > Chordata > Actinopteri > Cichliformes > Cichlidae > Pundamilia > Pundamilia nyererei. Next base: position 406,105 of record NW_005187613.1, read on the forward strand.
AAATGAAACAATACTGTCATCCCCTATGTAGCAGGTTTGTTAGAGAAACTCAGGAGAGTCTTCTCCAAGCATGACATCCCAGTGAACTTCAGACCCAGCCACACACTGAGACAAAAACCTCTACACTGGAGAAGCCAAACAGCCACTTCATAAACGCAAGGCACAACATAGAAGAGCCACCTCGACGGGACAAGACTCAGCAGTCCATCTGCATCTAATGGTCAAAGGTCACTCTTTCGAGGATGCCAATGTTCACATTTTGGACAGAGAAGACAGATGGTTTGGAAGGGAGTGAAAGAAGCCATCTATCTTTTGGCTCTCAGCGAAGGCGGTCGCACTTTTCTTCTCTCCTGCCCTTAGCTTCCCTGCTTAGCTTCTTATGTCCTTGTCTTGTCTTGTGTTTTTACTTTTCCCTGGAACATTCTCTCACAGTCTGTTCTCTAAAACCTAAAAGAGGAATTATGGATTGGATCAACTGGTCCCTAAATGCAATTGACACCCCTTAACGAGAGGTTTGGGCTTGGGTGAGCCTGAGTGCTGAAGATATCTACCTATTCGGAACCATGGTAACAGGGTTCTGGCTGATCGGAGCTGGCTTGGCCCTGACTTATCAAAGAATTAAGGAAGCGGAAACGGCTGTTCAAACCCCCACAAGGCTGCCCGCTGGGATTGGAACGATGGGAGAGGCGTGAGTTTCTCAAAATGGGCTCATTGAGTCAGCACGGATAAGATCTTGGAGAGGCTACGGCTGCTGTGAATACTCAGAATAAGATCTCTGACTGCAGACTGGATACATCTCGGAAGGGCTCGCTCGGAATAACATCTCTGGGCGCAAATTGGATGACATCTCGGGGAGGCTCACTGCTGTGAGTTCTCAGAAATTGGCTCCTTGAGCACAAGAAATGACAACATCACAGAACGCAAGTATGGCGAAGCTCGCGGCTCTCCAACGGGAGATTGAGAGACCAGTGTTGGACTGTAGAACTGCTTTGAAATTCATATGAGTTGTTCGCACTAAAGTAAAAAATACCATCACTTATGCAGATACCCCTTTGGCGCCATCAGCCTACCTTTCTGACATGTCTCCCCAATGTGATGTTTGTGTAAAGTTGGTCAGAAGGTTTCTTTGTAAGTGCGCATGCACCATTAGCGTGCTGCCTGCTGTAACCCTAATTTCCTTCGGGATTAATAAAGTATTCTGAGGAAATTCTAATTCTGATTCTATTTCCACTGTAAACGACCATCTTTGAACAGAGGGAATAGCTTATGACACCAACTGTCTGCCATCTATAATCCAGTTTTGAGATCCCAGACGCCTTAATGCCCACTCACACCCTGGACTATTTGCCCTCGTTAAATCACATGAAACCCCGAAACCCTGGTTGATTGTGACCTACACCTGTTTTCGCACCTTAGCTCATGTGATTAGGTAGAGGATCATTAAGGGGTCCATGTTCTCTTAGGGACCCTCCCAATAGGACTTCAATCTGGGACTCTCCAACAATTACTCTTAGAAATGAAGAAGCTTCTCAGGTGGGAGGTGAAACGTCTTCAAGGAAACTCAAAGAAGTCCAGACGCTTTTCTTTCCAAGCTCCTTAGACTACGATGACCTGGATGACTGAGAATCTTCACAGACATATATTTTCAATCCTTAATGCCTCCAGTGGGTTTTGGCAAATACTGCTCAATGTTAAGAGCAGGACACTAACGCCATTCATCACGCTAGTGAGTCGCTTCTGCTTTTAAAGATTGCCCTTTGGGATAACGTCTCCTCCAGAAATATTCCAACGGCAGATTAGCACCCTTCTCAAGGGTTATGCCGGTACTGTGGTGGTAATGAATGACATCTTAGTGTTTGGAAAGGAAAAAGCAGAACATGATCACAACCGTAAGGCAGTGCTGCAGACCATCAGGCATTCTGGGCTGAAATTAATCCAAGATAACTCCAAGATTGGAAAATCTAAGATCAAATGTTACAGACACGTCGTTGTGAAAGATGGTATCAAAACTCATCCAGAAAAACTGTGTCACTGAAATGCCCAGCCCCTCAAATGTCTCTAAGTTTCGTCAGATGATATGAATGATAAACTGTCCGGGAAAATTCCTCCCAGACTTCTTCACCGCCATGCACCAAAGCTACAATTTGCTCAAATCTGTCGATGTGTGGACATGGGGGGAATTGCAGAAACAAGGATTCACAGACATGAAAGCCATGTTAACTACAACACTGGCATTAGCACATTATGACGCTAGCAAACCAACAACAGCAAGCACTGATGAGAGCAGCTCTGGTTTCACAACAAAAGGAAGTACTTCTTCAGATACACAAGGATCACTAAGGCTTCACTAAGTGCCACAGAAAAGCTAATATGACTGTGTGGTGGCCAGAGATTGGACGAGAGATCACAAAGATGGTGGAGCAATGTGAGTTCTGCCTGAGAAATAACCCCACTCAGAGAAAAGAACCACTAATCATTATTATTATTATAATCACTACACCAAATAGCTGCTGATATATGTCAACTGGAGAGTAAACACAACCTTGTAGTTGTGGATTATTACTCGTGCGACATCTTGATTGTACACCTCCATTACAAGCCAGCAAGTGATTGCCTGCTTGAAAAGCCTGTGTGCCATTGTCTGTGATGAGCTCAAACACTATCCCCCACCTCACATATTATCCCAGCAACAACTGTTCAGTAAGACGTACAACATTGGTCACACAACTTCCAGTCCCCATTATATGCAAGCTAATGGTGCAACAGAGAGAGGCATTGCTATGGGGAGGAGGATTCTTCGGCAGCAGGACCCCAACTGGCTCTCATACGCTACCGTGCCACGTACCGTGCCCATCACAGCAACTGGCCTAAGTCCTGCATAACTAATGAGTGGCTGACACTTAAGGACAACAGTTCTCGTTCTAGCTCAGCAGCTGCAACCTCATTATATTCATTACACTAAGGTACAACAAAAGGATCTACAGGCGAAATGAAATTATTGTATCTTCTACAACAGATGTCTACACCTCACTTGTCAGAGCTGTGCCCTGGTCAACTTGTGAAACTGGATGGTTAGAAGGGTTAAAAGACACCTGCAAAAAACATTGCCGAAGCTCCATAGCCTGGATCATACTTTGTACAGAGGGTTTGCTCACTTGCAGAAACTGGAGACAGGAGGTTCCACTGTCTCTCTATCAGACTCCAGAGTTTCGGGCCTGTTTGGTGTTTCACCCGACACCCTGCCCGCAAGGATCCTGTATTGGAGGCCCTGCCAACCAGCTGTGAGAGAACCTTGGACAGAGAAATCAGCTTGCTATGGGGAAACAGCTTTACCCTTTAGGTGTGTGGAAGTATGCTTTATTTAGAGTTAATGGGGAAATTGTGGTCAATTTTGATTTGTTTGGTATTCATGCTTGGATAATTGGAAAAATATATGTGTACTGTTGATCACATTTTGACCACATGTTAATTTGTGGCCCCTGTTCCAGGCTTGGCACACAGTCTGGAAGACTGAGGAGACAAACAGAGTCCCACGATTGGACAAGATGTATTTAGGCAGGCCCGCAAGTGAAGATTTCTCTCACTAGAATCTGGGAAATCACTTCAGGCATCTCAGGAAGTGGAAGTGCTGCTGGACCTTCTTGGTGATGGAGGTGGTGTTGGTGGTCCAGGTGAGGTCGTTTGAGATGTGAACTCCCAAGAACTTGATACTGTTAACAGTATTTAACCACTTTTCTGAGAATAATAATAATAATGGATTGGATTTATATAGTGCTTTTCAAGGCACCCGAAGCGCTTTACAATACCACTATTCATTCACTCTCACATTCACACACTGGTGGAGGCAGCTACAGTTGTAGCCACAGCTGCCCTGGGGCAGACTGACAGAAGCAAGGCTGCCATATCACGCCATCGGCCCCTCTGGCCAACACCAGTAGGCAAGTAGGGTAAAGTGTCTTGCCCAAGGACACAACGACCAGGACAGAGAGCCCAGGGATCGAACCGTCGACCTTCCGGTTACAGATGCGATTCCCAACCCCCTGAGCCACGGTCGCCCCACGGTCCTTCAAGAATACACGCTTCTTTTGGGATACGGACTCCTTCTGACATTTCTTTGGAGGTGGAGGAACACCAAAGTAATTGCTTAAAGGAGCTTCTTCGACATCTTTAAGAGTTCTAAAAAATGTCCTCCTCCAGAAAATCTTATGTACGCAAACGCGTGTTGCACCTTCTTATCGCGCGTCTTTTATTTTGAAAGCGCATGCGCACCTGCGGACCACTTATGTGCACCCCTGTGTATAGAGTTTGTAGGATGCAAAGCGACCTTCAATAACAACTACTTCCGCTGCTAATAAGAAATGACATCATTCGACCTGTGGCTTTGAATAAAAAAATGAAATAACAAAATTGCCGCGCTGAGTAGAGAATTTCTTGCCTTCTTAATGAGGTTGGGACCATCAGTTGTGCAGAAGTCAGGTTGGTGCACGGCTGACAGACCTATTAGACAACTGTTAGAATTCATATTATGACAAGAACCAATCAGCTAAGTAAAGAGAAACAACAGCCCATCAATACTTTAAGAACTGAAGGTCAGTCAGTCCAGAAAATTGCAAAACTTTGAATGTGTCCCCGAGTGCAGGAGGAGGTGTGAGGGTGTGGGGGTGCTTTGGTGGTGACACTGTTGGGGAGTTATTTAAAACTGAAGACACACTGAACCAGCATGGCTTTCACAGCATCCTGCAGTGACATGCATCCCATCTGGTTTGCGTTTAGTTGGACCATCATTTATTTTTTCAAACAGCACAATGACCACAAACACACCTCCAGGCTGTGTGAGGGATATTTGACCAAGAAGGAGAGTGATGGAGTGCTGCATCAGACAGCCTGGCCTCCACAGTCACCTGACCTAAACCTAATGGAGATGGTTTGGGATGAGATGGACCGCAGAGTGATGGCAAAAGGGCCAACAAATGCTCAGCATCTCTGGGAACTCCTTCAAGACTGTTGGAAAAACATTTCAGCAAGAATGCCAAGAGTTAAGAAAGCAGTAATGAAAGCAGAGGGTGGATATTTTGAAGATTCTGAAATTTAAAAAACAAAACAAAACACGTTTTATTTCACAATGTTTGTTCACTACATAATTCTTTAAGTGTCCATTCATAATTTTGATGCCTTCAATGAGAATCTACAATGTAAACATTCATTAAAATAAAAATAAATGAGAAGGTGTGTCCAAACCTTTGACTGGTCTTGTACACAAAAAATAATAATCAATAATCAAGTGTTATTGATGAACACATTTCCTAGTGTGTTTCAGATTGTCCATAAAAACACTTGATGTCCAAGAACAGAACAGATGTCAACATGTCCTATTTAAATAAATATAAAGTATCAAGAGTAATGTGTTCATAGTGTCATTTTCACTAAGCCTCCATCTCACCCTTCTGCTAGCATACTCTTGCCCATTTCCTTATGGTTGACTCCATGTACTTAACCTACATCACTACTTCTGCTCCACTGTTATACCTCCCGCTCCTTCACACACATGTATTCTGTCTTTCATTCCTCAATATACCTGCTGTGAATCCGTTCCAGTTCTTTCTAGCCAACCGCCTACACTGCATGACAACTGCCTAAATGCAATGCAGGCAACTGGCTAGAATGTGGCCCCAGAAAGTACCGGGTAATTACGGTGTTACATGGTGAAATATTGTTTGTTTTTCTGAAAATTCACCATGAAATAACCCAGTAAAATGACTTACGCTGCACTTAAATTTACTTACAGTCGAATTATTTAATTGTTTCCTGTAAAAAAACATGAAATTGCACATAGTTACAGAGTACATGTGCCTTAGTCACAGCTCTTACAGTGAAACATTTCACTGTTTTGCAGGTGCTGCAGGTGACTCCATAATATGACCGGCACCCCAGAAAGCACAGGGTACTTAC
>NW_005187613.1:412422-421209 GCF_000239375.1 Pundamilia nyererei
ACTTACAGTGGAATTGTTTCACTGTTTGCTGCAAAAACCTGACTTGTTGCTCACAATTACAGACATACTTGCGCCTTGTTGCCCTTACATTGCATGTAATTAAAGGGTACTTGCACCCTGGAAAATACAGGGTGTTTACAGTGTCATTGTTTCCTTGTTTCCTTCCTCATGGGACAATCTATGTATTTTTAAAAATTATTGAGTGACCTCCTAAGTTTACATTGATTAAAATTACCATGAAGAATTGGCGGCGCCTGGTGCGATGCATTAAAAACTTTGCATCGTCTCCAGTATGGTCCGAGTGGCAGCTTCCACATTGGTCCTTGGCCCTGGGCCATTTACACAACAGTAACAATGCACTGTGAAAATTCTCTTAGTAAGTGAAGCAAACGCAGGGAGACAGGTAAAACATCAGGAGAGAACAGGGATTTCTTCACCACTTTGTTACTCAACTAATTCTCATTACTATAAAGACAGAGACCCCTGCCGAGGGCAGAGGTTCTCCAAAACCACTGATTTCCAAGTCAGAGTGTAAGTCCCGCTGCTGGAGCCAAGTCTCCTCAGAGGGATGAGGCAGGCATTTCTGTACTCAACAATGCCACCTTTATTATGTAAAGTCTCTGTTGCACTTCTCATCTGCCCCTCTGATTTAATTCTCCAGCACTTGTTAACCATGGAAAAAGTATGTCAAAGGATTTTGCTGAGTAAGGGTCCCTGAGCTGCATGTTGCTGACATCAGGATCCTGAAGGAACAAAAGGGACTCTCGACTGTATCGAAGAATAGTCGAGAGTCCAGATGTCCAAGACTGACAGATAAACATCAGGGTGAGGAAAATTAAAAACTAAAATGAGCCATAGTGACTCAACATCGACAGTCGTGAAACAAATGATTAACAAACATACACACTGCTGCTGCTGTATGTCTCCATTGTCCAGTAACCCTCGGCTTGGCTCTAAACATTTAGAGTGAGCACTGAAGAGTCAGAGGACACAGCCAAAGTTTGGTACCATGAGCACAGCTTTTTGCAACCAACCTGCACCAACTGTGCACTTGTTTTGACATCTTCTTCTGGTTTTCCAAATAAATGAAGACTTATCCTGGCAACTATCAAGAATTAATTACTTATAATATTAAAATGTATTAAAGACATTGCACCACTCATGTTCTCATTCTGTGTAAACTGCCCTTTAATGCAGCAGTCACAATGACTATGTTACTAAAATATTATCAGGATATCTTCCAACGGTTCTGACACATCGTTCAACTGCACAGATGTTTTCCACCATTAAAGGAGGACAATTGTCTGTCATAGTATAATACAATGACATAATATCATACAGTGGGTCAAGTAAGTATTGAAGTATTGAACACATAACCAATTAGTAAATACATTTCTAAAGGTGTTATTGGCATCAATTTCTCACCAGATGTTGGTAACAACCGATCCAATCTATACATGCAAAGAAATCAAACCATGTCCCAAAGTTAATTTATGTGTAATACTGAGAAATGACACACGGGAAAATGTAATGAGCACATGAAGAAAAGAAGGCACAAAAAGGATGAAAAGTCATTAAACCAGGTGGAATCTGTCAATAATTAGAAAGTAATCCTGCCACTTATTGCAAATTAAGATTAGCTGTCAGTGATGGCCTATAAAAATGTGTCTCATTACAAAGGTGTCAGAAAAGAAAAATTTCACGATGCTCACAAATGTCAGAAGCTCTTTCAAGACATTTGCAAGTTTATTAATAACATTTTAACCCCAAAGGGACCCGACATGACTCCGTGGGTGTTTTTGCCTTTTTTTATTTTGGCACAATCAGTTTTTACTGTAGCACAACGGTGCTCTCCTCTGTCTGGCCTGGCTGCTACTGAAATAGAGAAGGCTGTGACAAACCAGCCCCCTGATACCACACCCTGAATCTGCTGCTCCCTCCTCCACCAACCACACCCCACCACAAACATATTTATGGCATTGGTTACAGAAGAATTTCTAAAGTACTATTGGGGCCATAATCCTGAAGTGTAAAGAACATTTCATCAAAAACTGGCCACAGAGTTTTGGACAGAGGAGTAAAAAGAATTATCAGAAAACTTGTCCAAGAGCCAAGTACCACCTGTGGAGAGCTATGGAAAGACCTGGAATCAGCAGGTACAATTGTTTCAGAGAAAACAATAAGCAGCCATGGCCTTTATGCATGCCAAACACGCAACACTTCATTGCTGGAAAAAATCCCAAGTTGAAGCGTGTTTAAAGTTTGCAATACTGGTAGATTTCTTTGCATGTATGGATTATTTGGATGGGTTTTTACCGATATCTTGAGAGAATTTGATGACAATAGTATCTTTAAGAAATTAAGTTCATGCATAAGTTCAGTTAGGAAGCTCTGTAATCACACAGCTGTCTGCTTCCCAGGTATTTGGTGGCATCTAAACTCACATCCACCTGCGTTGATGGTCCGCACCTGCCACTGATTAGTTCCTGTTTTCCCAGGCCAGCTATTTAAGGTTGTGTCTCAGAGCAGCTCATCGCTGGAACGTTGAACGCCCGGTGTTCATAAAACCCCAGCTAGTCTACAAGTTGTCTTTGTAATTGCTTGCTTCTGTGTAGGTTCCCTGGACCTGTTCCCTGGACCTGTTCCTGTTTCCTGCCCTGGATCCCCGTGTGGCTGTAGGACTAGAGTGTGAGAGCAGAAAGGCGTGAGTGGCAGAAGAGGAGTGAGTGCAGACTGAGGAGAGTGTCACGGAGGACAGAGTGGACGAGCTATCACTGAAGATTCGTGTGTTTGGATTTCCTTCCCCCCCTGGAGCCCTGGACCCCCGCCTGTCACTTGTAGATTTATTATACAAGAGACAGGCAAATTTATTATAATGTTGCAAGATTATAATAAATTTGTGAAGTAATTCATGAAGTCATTACTTCCTGTCATCAAGGTTAAAGTTCTTCCATACGAGACTCACTCATCCATGTCTTTATAGGCCTTGCTTTGTGTGTTGGTGTGCAGTCATGTTGGAACAGGATGGGGTCATTTCTAAACTGCTCCCACAAAATTGGTTAACAATTCCTTTCACTAGAACTAAGAGGCCGAGTCCAAGTACTTAGAAACGGTGCTTGCTGTCAGACAAGTTCTCCGGTCAACTGCCAAACCCAGACTCGTCCACTGGACAGAGAAGCATGATTCATCACTCCAGAGAACACGTCTCCACTGCTCTAGTCCAGTGGTGGCGTACTTTACACAACTGCACTCAATGCTTTGCAGTGTGCCTGGTGACGTAAGGCTTAGATGCAACTGCTTGGTCATTCCACGAAGCTCTGCACACCAGGGGTCGACAACTTTCTGTTGATGAGTGCCATGTAAAATTTCCTCAGAAGTCAATGTGCCATATCAACCACTGCATTAACAATAAATGTGATAATGCTCAACAGTTTCACACTATAATGAACAACTTAACAGCAAAGGAACTGTACAACAGAAAATGCAAATGCTATTTAAGGTCTCATCACAACAATGTTAAGAAAAAATAAACTGGGGCAATGTGACCTGTTTGTTAATACAGAGACACATGTTAATGTGATCCTGGTCTCCCACTCAGAGACACAGGTCTCCCAGTGTCCAGCATTCAGAGGCTGCCTGAGGACTCATGTGAGAGAAAACCTGCTCACACAGACATGCAGAGCCAAATACTGTCAATAAGGCCTCTGAATGTTCTGAAGACAGTTAAACTTGACAGGTAGTGATGTCCAGCAGGTGAACATGCAGCTCCATGAACACGCACAGCTGTGGATTCCAGCTGTGTTGGTAGTTCATTCGGATGTATCCGTGTATCTCCGTGGTGCTGATGCTGCGCTGAGCCGACAGCTCCTGAAGCTTTTGAAGAGTCGGGATGTGGAAATTTCAACATCGCTTGAAAAAACTGCCAGCCAGCAACGTCCCTCTCACCGGTAGGCAAAGTGATTTTTAGCCAGTTACAAGTTGAATCTGGGAGTTGGGGTTGTTGGCTAAGAGACCGTCATTATGCGAGCTAATTTGCGATGTGCACTGGTGGCTTGGCCTTAGATACTTGCTTTTTAATGCACCCTCTCAAATTAATTCACTGCGTGTTGTGCCATCAGTTAAACCTTCACGTGCCAGTTGTGTCATGAGTGCCCAGGGTTGCCGACCCCTACTCTACACACTGTTCTTGAGATAATCTGAATCTGACTCTGCAGAAAACTGCCATCCTCTATGCACTATGCACCTGAGCATCCGCTCTCTGATTTTACATGGCCTACAACTTCTTCCCAACTTGCTGTTCTTCTCAATGCCTTCCACTTTGTTATAATGGGGGTGGCTGTAGCTCAGGTAGTAGAGCAAGTCACCTACTAACTGGAAGGTGTCAGGATTTGTGTGCGGATGCGAAGAAGTGACCCAAACGCAGGACTCGTGGATAGTGATGAACAGAAGATGGTTTATTATAAAGAGTGGATGAACAGAAGATGAACGAACACTGACTGGCTGGATAACTGAGAGCACACACGGGAACGATGACATCAATGACACGAGGTGAACAGAAGGAAACTGAAGACTTAAATACTCTGAGTGATGATGACGATGACGATTGGAGACCGGTGAGTACACAGCTGAAAAAAGCGCTTGTGCGAATGGGTGTGAATGGGTGCGAATGGGTGTGAATGGGTGTGAATGGGTGAATGAGGCGCTTTGAGTGCTCAGAGTAGAAAAGCGCTTTATAAGAACCAGTCCCTTTACCATAATACCACTAAAAGTCAACTGTGGAATATTTAGTAGTGAGGAAATTTCATGACCAAGCACAGGTGGCATCCCATAATGGTACCATGCTGGAATTCACCAAGCTCCTGAGGGCAACCCTTTCTTTCACAAACGTTTATAAAAGCAGTTTGAGAGTAGGCTCTGATTGGAACAGCTGAATTCAATGATTTGGATAAGTCAGTGAATACTGTTGGCAATGTTAGCTATGTACAAAGCTATCACTTAAATTCTCTATGGAAATACGTATTTAAATAAAAGCAGTTGTATACATTTTAGACACAGACCTCAGATGTTATTTGGTTGTTGGAATTGTCCTTTGGTTCTCTGGGGGGAATAAAAGCTGTGGAGGAATCATTGGAGCTCTCTTTTTCTTCCTAGATAGATCAGACAGATAAACATAGTAGCCATGAAGTTTTCAACTGCTCACATGTTGTAGCCATAAGCACTCACTTCAAAGAATTAGTAGATGGTACCTGTGTGAGTCTTGGCTGTGCCAGAGGCTGAGGCTCAGCAGCTTTTGATTCATCCACTTTTCCATTCTTCACAGCATCCAGTGCAGTGGTGGTGGAGTCCAAACTGAGTTTTGGAGTTGAGTGGGGACTGGCATGAGGACTGGTCTCATTGTTGTTGTTCTGCTTCAACAGGTGACTATTCATCAGGCAGGGAGTTCTAGGAAAATGACACGTACAGTAACTGTTGTATTAAACAGAAATTTAAGAATGAATTGGTTCAAAATCTATATAAACGTGATAAACATGTCTGGCTGGATACATAGATAAGTTTGACATAAATGTCTACCACTTTGTCTACATTATAAAATCCAGAATGCTTCATTATAGATGTATTTATTGTTAATACCCTCGGTTTATTTTCCATGTTCTAGATACCATCAAATTTTAGTTAAGAGCAGTTATATATATAAAAAATCCAACGATACTAGCAACCTGCAAAATTTACTTTAAAAAAACTTTCTCCATCTTCTGGCTTGCATTTTTGTTGCTCGTCTTAAAGTAATTTGCAAGATATGCGAATGAAATAATTGGATTCCTTTGATGTCTTACTTCATTCCCTTCTTGTCTTTCTTCTCCGGTTTGTGTTTGGAGACCCTGCTCCTTGAGGCCAGGGAGATATGGATGTATAGCACTGTCATGATGATGACAGGGAGATAAAATGCTGCTATTGCTGTTCCAAATGTCACAGCAGGATTAGAAAGGAACTGCAGGAAGGAAGGAAAGGAAAAATGTTACATAAAGCAAGTATGGTCAATATTTTTACTACATTTACAGATACAATATACATCATGTACCAGAACTTTGATTATTGTTGTATTTGTAAACTCACAGAATTAGTTATAGCATTTCTCCATTAAAGTTAATCACAGGTAAACATTTAAGAGCTGAGGGAAAAACCACGTTAGTGTAACAATAAGAATCCTAGCTGAGGTTGACTGGGGTAGACTGAAAACAGATAACACTGTTTATAAACTCCAGACCAACATCATTATACGTTATGGAAGCTACCTCTGCCAGCTGGGGTATTTTTACTCCCTCTTGACTACTTCCAGGTATCTGAGCTTTTATTACTGATTCCCGATTACTGAAAGGGAACTTCATGAGCAGGCCTTTTGTGGTTTGCATTATTAATGACAAATAGATGAAAATCTGTGAGGCCTCACATTTTAAACTAACAATTAGTAAGGATTTTATTCAGAATAATGAAAGACCATTCAATAATAACCTTTACAAAACCTTGCAGTCATTCATTACACATGAAGTTACTGATGGTTACAGCTTCCAAAGACAAGTAGGAATCTGACTTTAAGGAACTGAATTTATCTTTCCAGGATCTTACTGGTTTCTCTAATTGCTGTAGTCTAAGGAGCTTGCAAAGAAAAGCGTCTGGACTTCTTTAAGTTGCTTGAAGACGTTTCACCTCTCATCCGAGAAGCTTCTTCAGTTCTAAGGTCAAATGGTGGAGAGTCCCAGATATAAACCTAGTGGGAGTAACCCCCCACAGAGGGACAAAGGACCCCTGATGATCCTCTAATCGCCTGAGTCAAGGTTGAAACTGGGTGTGGGTCCCAATCAGCCAGAGTTTCGGGTGAGCTCATTGTGAAACCTGGCCCCACCTTATCATGTGATTTCCTGAGGTCAGATGGCCCAGGATGTGAGTGGGTGTTAAGGCGTCTGGGGAGGATCTCAAAACTGGATTATAGATGGCAGAGACACCAACTCTCTGCTTTTCTTTGCAAGCTCCTTTGACTACAATGACCTGGATGACTGAGAACCTTCACAGACATTCTGAACAAATGCAAATTCCAAGATACTTTCAAACAACATGTATACAACACTGGTCAAAAGGTTTAGAACCCCCCAGTGTTTCCAGTTATTTATTGCATTTCGAGTCACTCGAGTCCAGTGAATAGCTTGAAATGGTATAAAGATAACTGAAGTGCAAGAGGTTTTAAAAAAAAGGTAAGGTTACACAGAATTAGACAAAAAGGCCTTTTTAGGGAACTCAAAATGTATTTAAAGCTGTTCTGCAGCAATGGAGGTTGATCGAGTCTTGAAAGCTGGTGCTACTAATTCCAACTTTTCTGGTTTGGGCAGCAGGATTTTTGTATTGTTTGGACATTTTTTTAAACAATACGATCAGGCTTTCAAACCAAAGAACTCATTACCAGCTGTTATACTCTACAGATCTGTATTTTAGTGGGTTGTTAGCCACTTTCAGTTTGTTCAGTGAGATAATGTTATTGTTCTAGTTTATCAGTTTGCATCTTAACCTTTTTATTACCAAAAACTAGAAAAGCTATCAAGACTGCCGAAATCACTGACATCTCTGGCAGTCACAGCTGAATCAAGAGTAGGCTAACAGCACACAGTGGACAGCAGGACACTTCTACTAATAACAAAATTAAGTTAATTATAATGATTCAATGGAGCCTTTCTGTTCGAGTAAACTTAAACTTACTCGAACAGAAAGAGTGAAAAACAAAGTCGATTTCTCAGTAACTTTGTAGACTCTGTGTTTGTTTACATTGCACTTCCTCATTCCCTGCTGTATCTGATCAATAGGATTTTATACACAACACTGTACATAGATTTTGTTGTACCTGAATATAACACTCTCCAGGTGGCACCGTTCTCTGTCCAACGATGAACTGCCAGAACAAGATGGCAGGAGCCCATAAGATGAATGACAGGATCCAAGCCGCTGCAATCATTAATCCTGCCATCTTAGTTGTCCTTCTTGTGGGATACGTAAGGGGTTTGGTCACACAGAAATATCGATCGAAGCTGATAATTAACAGATTCATCACAGAGGCGTTTGACACAACATAATCTAAAGCTAGCCACAAGTCACAGACCACCGGCCCAAGTGGCCAGTAGCCAACAATAATGTAGACTGTATACAAATTCATACTGAAAACACCGATGATCAAGTCAGCGCATGCTAATGAAAACAGGAAATAGTTATTGACAGTTTGTAGGTGACGGTTCACTTTGATGGAGAGCATGACTAAAATATTTCCTGTAACAGTCACAAAGCTCAACGATCCTGTAACCATAGCAATAAAAAACATCTCCAAAGCTTTGTATGGACTTCCTGTTCCCACTCCACTCTCAACAGCAGAACAAGATGTTGAATCATTGGTGGATATGTTGCAGGATGTGTTGGAGAACAGGTCAGTCGTTTGGTTGAGCAATGAGCCTAAAAGAAGAGAAAAACAAGAGGATCGATTGAGAGAAATACGCACTGTGCTGCTGTAAGGTAACAACAACAAAAGTAGATTTTTTTAAATGTGGGAGACGGATTTAAACACCCACAGCAGCAGCTGGGTTTGTGACAGATCAAAATAGAGAAAGAAGGTTTTGCTTTCTAAACACGGACAGTAAGAACATTTAGATGCAAAGAGGGAAAAGTAACAAGGTGATGACATCAGGGTAGACAGCCACATATAGAAACATCTACAGCTGTTTGAATTTAAAGAACTTCTTAGTTGTAAACTTA
>NW_005187613.1:421972-438057 GCF_000239375.1 Pundamilia nyererei
CAACCCTTTTCTAATCTCTCCAGAGATAGTACATTGAGTTCACATCTGCGCTCTGGCTGGGCCACTGAAAGTCCTTTGTTATCTTGGCTGTGTGATTAGGGTCGTTGTCCTGTTGGAACATGAACCTTCTCCCCAGTTCATGGTCCAGAATGCTCTTGAGTAGGTTATTATCAAGGATGTCTCTGTTCATCTTTCCCTCAACCCTGGCTAGTCATTCGCCACGTCATTGTAGGGATGGGCACCACTGTCAATAAGCACCTATGACTGCACACCAGCCCACCCAGCCAGCTTCATTGTCAAATATGCCTAACATCTCATCTCGCTCATGTCTGCACTTCCTCTGTGTCCTAAGCAAGAATAACCTGGACCAGAGGCTGCTGTCCTTCTATCGCTCCTCAGTGGAGAGCATGCTCTCCTACTGCCAGGGTGCTTGGTACGCATGGGTGACTACTGAGACAGGAAAGCTCCACAGAGGGTAATTAACACTGCCCAAAAAATCATTGTCTGCCCTCAGGTCAATCAGACTCACAAACAGCTTCTTTCCCTGGGCCATTCGGACTGTTAACAAACACTAACCTGCCACACCCCTTCCCCCCCACACCCGCCTCCCCAATCTGACCCATGATCTGAGTAACCGCCGTTACTCAGGCCACACACACTGACTCTATTCGGACCAAGTCTTTTTTTCTTTGCACTACTTTCACACACTTTGCAACCTGTTCTCTAATGTGTGTCCGTTCATCATGTGCCTTTCTTTTATTTTTGTATACATTCCTCTTGTTTTGTATATATTTCTCTTGGCTGTTATTTATTCCTGTCTACTATTTATATTTTATTCCAGCACAGTTGGTGTGGAGCAACCTCAATGTCATTGAACATGTACAATGACAATAAAGGGCTATTCTATTCTATTCTATTCTATTCTATTCTATTCTATTCTATTCTATTTTGCTAAGTGGCATTTTATACCTGAAATTAGTTAAAGGTTTTCAGAATGACTTTTTTGTCTACTCTTTAGACATTAAACATTGTGTCCCACAGAAAGAAAGCAACACTGAAAGTTCTGCCCAGTTTTGTCCAGGAAGATAAAACACACAGTTATTCATGAAGGGTTTGATCCATCCAGCCACAATTCTTTAAAAGAAAAATCATTTATATGGGTTTGGGTAGCAGGGACAGCAGCAGTCTTAGGAGCTTATCTGGGTGAACATCGAGATGTTCCCAAGTCCCCCCAGAGATATCATCTCTTCCCTAGTCTGCCCCTGGACCTCCTTCCATTTGGACACCTAGGAGGTGCATTATCCAGAGGTATCCGAGTCAGATCATGGAACCACCTCAACCGCCTCCTTTCAATGTGGAGGAACAGCAGTTCTACTCCAAGTCCTTCTCATATGACCGAACTCCTCAACCTATCTCTAAGAAAGTGCCCAGCCACTCATATCATGCCTGCGACCCGATTCTACCCAGACCTCATGAAGTAAGGGTAGGAATGTAGACTGACCAGTAAATCGACAGCTTCACTTTTATGCTCAGCTCTCTCTTCTGCAAGTTCCCACCTCATGAAGCCAACAGAACCACATCATCTGTAAAAAGCAAAGATGAAATCCTGGGAGACCCTCCACCACTTGGCTACCACAACAGATTGGCACAGCATATGCATCAGTGCAAGTGCCACCCCAATCCACCTGTCAATCTGTGTCTCCCTTGTGAACAAGACTCTTGAACACCTCCACTTAGGGCAGTACTTATACCTGACCCGGAGTGGGCACCCCACCCTTTACCGGCTGAGAGCCACCATTTTGCTACGCCCAGCAATTCTGTCCTTAAAAATTATGAACTAAATTGGTGACAAAGGGCGGCCATAGTGGGTTCAAAACCACCGGAAACGATGGGTGCTGACTTAATGCCGACAATACCAACCAAGTTTCTGCTACCGTTGTGCAGGAACTGAATGGCCCGTATCAAAATACTTGACAACCTATACTCCCGAAGCACCGCCCACAGGAATCCCCCAGGGACCCGCTTCTTCTCCACAAAACTACAAAAACTGTTTGAGCAACCCCCACCCACCCTGAGCCAATCCCTCAACATGTTTGTACTCACTGCTGATATTGCCGTCATATTAAATAATGTTTTGCTTTTTAAAGTAGTTTGAGAACAATTTGAGAGCCACTGCACCAATCCTGATTCTGAATGCACTGATGAGGTGGTCAGCTGTATCAGATGCTGCAGTCAGGTCTAAAAAGAGTACTAACAACAACACTACTACACTGCACTTATTAAAATGTCATTCATACCTCTCAGTGGAGCAGTTTCTGTACAGTGCTTCCCCCCTACAGTCAGAATGAAATTATAAAGTAAGTTGTTGCCTTTCGTGTTAATAGACTTTTTTTTTGTATATAGCACTTTTCTACTCAAGCATCTCACTTTTACACAACTACCCAGTTTTCCTTCTGTGCCTAGGTGCTTTCTATCTAACATTCACACTGCGATTGGATGCAACTTAGGTTTCAGTATCTTGCTCAAGGATAATTTGGCATGACCAAGACACGCTGACTACACTGGATTAAGCATTTATGCAAAATTACGAACACTATAATAGTTTTATTTGATTTTGGCGAGAAATCAAGTCAAGCTGATCTAGAAAGTCTTACAAATCAGATAATCTCAGTACGACTTCAAATTTCCCAGTGTGAATCCTATTGGCAAATCTCATATAGGGTATGCTATTTAAGCTGTTTCAGCCTGCATACAGATGCTGCTCCCTCAGTAGGCTGTTTTTGCCAACCAACCTCCTTTCATGCTAATCATGCTGTTTCTGACTTAATTTTTGTCTGCTATCATGGATGCAGACTGTGTTCTGTGAGAGAGTCTGCTATCCTATCCCCGCATTAAGCTTTCCATGTATGCCTGCAGAAAGGGAGGGGGAAGGTCTCTGAGGCAAGCTGACAAAGGGAACACACAGCTCAGACGCTACAGTCAAATAATGTGTGTGGACAGAGCAGATTGTTGTTTGGTGAGTTCATGTTCAATTTGGCATTGTTGTTTAAAAGAAATAATATATTAACATGTGTATTAGTTGTATGTTAGTAATCGAGCTAACAAATTAACAGTACAGAGTGAAGCTAGATGACTAGAAATCTAAGAAGCCAACATGTGTGTGAGTTCTGAGGGACCACTTCAGCTCTGCGCTCCTCACGGGGAGAACATTGACAGCATGATCTCATCACAGACTACATTTCACTTCTGTGTGGACAACACTGTGCCCCTCTTGAAGGTAGAGTGTTTCTCCAATAACAAGCCCTGGATAAGCCCTGAAATAAATGCACTCCACAAGGAAAATAAGAGAGCTTTTAGATCAGGAAATAAGGAGGAGGAACTGAGAAGGAAGAAAACACCTACAGGAAGACGACGGAGGACCAACTGCTGCAGAATAACATCAGTGGGATTTGGAAGAGGCAGGAAATAATTTTAGGTCACAAAGCAGCCAAACGCAGTATGTGAGAACACAGGGCTGTGTCTCTGACGGGCTGGTCTGCTGTACTGGGGCCCTGCAGGAACAGTGCTGGGACCCTCTACACTGCAGACTTCTCCATCAGGCTGCCATCTACAAACGTTTTCTGATGACCCTGTCATAGTTGGCTTCATCACAGGTGAGGACGATCAGAGTACTGATGGTAGATTCAGGACTTTGTGAACTGGTGCCAGCTGAACCATCTCCTGATCATCACGGGGAACCCACCACATTGAGATAGTAGACTCTTAGAAGTACCCGGGTATTCACCTGAGCAATAAAGTGACTGGAGTCACAACATGGATGCTCGTTACAAGAAGGGTCAGAGCAGACGCTACCTGCTGATGAGACATCTTTTGGAGAGTTGGGATGTGCTCCTAAAGACCTTTTTTGACTCTGTGGTGGCGTCAGCCATCGTTTATGGCATTGTCTGTTGGAACAGCAGATTATCTACAGCTGAGGGGAAGCGGTTGGATAAGCTCATCAAAAAGGCCAGCTCTACTCTAGGATGCCCCCTCGACCCAGTGCAGGTGGTAGAAGACAGAAGAACTATATTTGAAGAAGAAAAATAATATCTCTCTTGGACAATGTCTCCCATGGGATTCATGAAGCTGCAGCAGACCTGCAGAGCTCCTCCAGTGACAGACTGCTGAACTAGACGCACAAAGAGGCATGATCATATAGCAGCTGTTAGACTTTATAACCATCACTGCTTCCAACACACACAAAAGGTTGTTTACATCCCACATTGTAAATATATGATCTTATTTATTTTGATATTTGTACATATAGTGCCGCAGAGCTGTGCACCTTTCTCCTCTTTTTTACACGTCTGCTCCTAATCTTATTGTACATGTGTATAGTCACAATAAAAGGCATTCTATTCTATTCTATTCAATTCTATTCTATCCCTGCTCTTATTTGCAGTTTTTCAATTTTCTTTAAATAGTCTGTCTTTGTTGTTTTTAAGCACAAATATACAACACTTTTTGTACATCTTTTTTTTTAAGTATCCTACTCAGATGCAAATTTCTTTGAATCTGAGCGTGGTATTTTTAATACTGTACAGTATCTTTCTTGCTTTTTTCCCTTATGTTGTAAGTTTGCCCTGTACAGTCTCTTATTTCTTGTTTTTTATTTTATAATCTTCACTTTTGTGTGAACCTGCATGCTTGATAGGCCTGTCACTTTGCTGCTGGAACATGTGAATTTCACCAGAAAGGATATTTCTATTGTGTTCTATGCACACAAAAGAACAAAATAATCTTGAAATGTGCACAACAGGCTGATGAGAGGTATTACGACGGATTTCATCACTACCATCTCACACACTCATATATACATAAACAGCATTCCTGCAACGAGGCTCCAGACAGAACGCTGCTGCGACTCTCGAACACAGGCGCACACATATGCATTCCACTAGCAGCAACTATCAGAATTCCTTTTGTATCAATGCTGAAATATTCATCTAAAGGAATTTATATTAAATTATACAAGCACAGCTGTTCACTGGTTTTATTCCTTATGTGCCTTCAGCAGCTGCTGTATTTGACAGGAAATCTAAATATATATATATATATATATTCCATAACACTGCGTAACATTGTTTCAGGCTGACTTTTTAAAAATTGTTATGGACAGTCTATGTACAGCTGTACAGAGTACAAGCTTTGATCATTCAAACAAGGACAACACTGTCAAATAATATGGATAACTTTTCTTATTTTAATTGAACATGCAACTTAAAAGTTGCATCTTTCAATGGCAATGGCGCCTACAGTGTGGTGACCTTCTGAAGCCAAGTACTTCCATGGCTGGTATACCATTTAATGTCTTCTCTATGTTTCATGTAAATGTGCTTTCATGTGGTTCTACATATAACGACTTTTGCAGGCGTCTCACGCAAATGCTATGAGTATACATGAAACAAACAGGGGTAAAAGACAACCAGAATAGTGTCCCAACACCTTCAATTACTGGAGACAGTTTAAATTAATTTTGTGAGCAGGACCACACATCATACGTTCCCCTTCTAGTTCTTTGTCTGTAGATGTTCTCTTGCATTTGAAACTGTTTGTTCTCCCATCGACAACTAATCCTAGAAGAATCCTACTTACCCTTTTAATATGCTCACTATTGTCCCTCAGACCATCTGGCGAAGAACTCCATAGCCTATTTTCAAGTCTTTCATGCTGTACATGAAACCTAACAAAACCTCTGACCAACAGGCCCAGGATGCAGCAGAGCGGCAGAACACCACTCCTGACACATTCTCACTGCCTGAGAACATCTTGTTGCATTGTTTGGCCTTGTTTCTCCTGATGCGACGCCACTGACATGTTATAACTTGTCATAAGACAAGGCTGCATAGTGGTTGGAGATGTTATACCCTGGTGGAAAAGCAACACCATTCAAATCGCTCTTGAGCAAACTGGCAACCCTCTATCTCTCTCCTCGTTTTCTTCTTTACAAAATACATCAACAGACATTCCCAGCACCGGAAGGCCAATTTCTTTCTCTTCAGTCCCTTCTTTATAGAATTCCTCAACTAATATTCACCCCAGCTCAGGATACTTCACAACCCAAAAACTGCACATCCACTCTCACCTGCTTAGCTCCAGCTGCTCCTCCAAAACTCTAAACTACTGAGCCCACACTATCTCTAGTTAGGGTGCCTGTCGGGATGACTGTTGTTGTGATTTGGTGCTGTATAAATAAAATTGAATTGAATTCATTAACTTTGGATGTTGCTACTTTCAGTTCTGTTCTTTCTGTAGATGTGTCCATCCCCGCCAAATTGATCACACAATCCAACTCGCCCTCAGTAACTACCTATCCCGTTTCAGGCTTCAGTGCCCACGGGGAAACTCATTTGTGTAAATCTCCTCCTCCAAAATTTACTCTGCCTTTTTGCACCAAACAATAGCTGCTCCCCCTTTTTGGACACCTCTGCAGTGCCCTGCCCATAATTCCTCAAGGCTATTCTTTAATTTCTCACTGATTCCAAATAGCTTTTCCCAGTAAAAATCTGGCTTTGACAACATCTCCTTGAGGTAACTGTTGTTTGGATTTGGCAGAATATAAATAAAATTTAATTGAAATAAACCGAAAATCTCACCAGCTTGAATGGCATCACCTTCCATGATGATCAGCTGTCAAAAGCTGGTAGATTGAGCCCTAGTGCTGCACCTTCTGCTGGTTTTAAGTGTTATCAGGGTAAATGGTAAATGGCCTGTATTTATATAGCGCTTTACTAGTCCCTAAGGACCCCAAAGCGCTTTACATATCCAGTCATCCACCCATTCACACACTGGTGATGGCAGCTACATTGTAGCCACAGCCACCCTGGGGCGCACTGACAGAGGCGAGGCTGCCGGACACACCACCGGGCCCTCTGACCACCACCAGTAGGCAACGGGTGAAGTGTCTCGCCCAAGGACACAACGACCGAGACTGTCCAAGCCGGGGCTCGAACCAGCAACTTTCCATTACAAGGCGAACTCCCAACTCTTGAGCCACGATCGCCTCTAATAGGCGATATACAGAAGCCTTTTCCTCTAATAGGCTTCTGTATATACTTTGTGCTCCATTTTCGCCTCCCAGAGACAAAACTGTCTCCCATCACCTTTGTTCATTTACAAAATCTAACCAGTAGTCGCTGCCTCACCTCACAAAGAAGGTCAAACTAACCAGCCAGGCAGCTCCATTTCCATATTCTATTTTAAGATAAACTCGTCCCTATGTCCTCACAAGGCTCCGTCCATTATCCTCATCCTCAAAGATTCCAGCAAACAGATCCTTTGTTCATCACAAAGTCTGGGCACGTCACTGCCAGATTTTTGTTCTTCTCACTCTTTCATCAAGTTTTCTCGCTGCCTGGAAATTCTCATGATCTCTTCTGTGGCCCTTCCTTCTGCACTGATGCCACCCAGATCTCATGAAGGCATCCTGATCAAGGTCATGGGACATATAGGTCATCACAAGCCTATCAGTTATATATTTGCAACAATCTTCAAGACCTTTGTAACGCACAATCATCACTGCTTCTAAGGAATGCCTTTTTTGATTTGGATTTTGTTTGAGGTTAGCGCTGTGCAGGGTATACCCCAACTCTCATCACATGACAGCTGGAACAGCCTCTACCCTTACCACAGAATTAGATAAGTAAGTGAAATGAATTTTAGATAGAAAGTTGGTATTAGAAATATGTTCATTTGTGTACAAAGTCACAAAGCCTAGCCTATTTTTATCAGACTTGACTGAATCTTCTGTACATGTAGATTTTTATGTTCCCTTAAAATTTGAAATGAAAATACATAATGTTTTAAACATTTGTACAAATAAGCTCATTTTAATATGACTGCTATGGCTGTTGAGTGATGAGAATGTTTTATAGGAGTGTTCAGATTTCAAGCCAATAGCCCATCAAGTGAGGGATTTACCAAGGAGATGCTCTGTCCCCATAGGCCTGAACCCCCTCAGTGAAATCATTGACAAGACTGGCTATGGATACCAACTATAGAATGGAGCAACCTTTAACCACCAATACAAGGATGACATCAAGGTGCATGCCAGGAGTGAACGTGACATTGGTTCACTGATCCACACCACAAGGATATACAGCAACGGCATCTGAACGTCATTCAGACTGAAGAAGTGTAGTCAGATGGTAACAAAGAGAGGGAGGGTAGTCAGAACTGAGGGCATCACACTACCGGAAGGCAATGTTGCAGACATCAAAGACAACTACAAGTACCTGGGCAACAGGCAAATGGAAACCACAAAGAGGCCGCTTGGAAAACTGAAACCACCAAGTACCTGCAGAGGGTAGGCAAGTCCTGAGGAGTCCGCTGACTGGTAAGAACACCTGGACCACACGGTGATCAGAAACCCTGATGATAATAAGCTGACTAAAGGAGGAGATAGAAGCCACTGACATCAAGACAAGGAAGCTCCTTACCATGCATGGAGGGTTTCACCTCAAGTCCAGCACCCTGAGGCTGTACGCTAAGTGAAAGGAAGGAGGACGGGGACTAATGAGTGTCAGAATCACTGTCCAGGATGAGACGATGAACATCCATGAGTACATCAGGAAGATGGCCACAACTAACCACGTGAAGAAAGAACCCCAAGAAAGAAGAGCAAGAGGAGGAGCCATCATGGAAGGACAGGCTCCTGCACAGTATGTACCACCAGTAGAGAGGAAGTGGCTGACATACAGAAATCCTACCAGTGGCTGGACAAAGCTGGACCAAAACACAGCACAGAGGCACTAATCATGGCAGCACAGGAACAAGCTCAAGACTCATTGAGGCTGGGGTCTATCACACCAGGCAAGACCCCAGGTGCAGGCTGTGTAAAGATGCCCCAGAGACAATCCAGCACATAACAGCAGGGTGCAAGATGCTAACAGGCAAGGCATACATGGAACGCCATAACCAAGTGGACGGCATAGTGTACAGGAACATCTGTGCTGAGTAGCTCCTGGAAGTCCCGAGGTCAAAATGGGAGGCGCCCCTTGATAATGACCGAGCTAAGATCCTGTGGGACTTCCAGATATAGACGGGTAAACAGGAACATCATCTAAGACAGGGACTCTAATCTCAGGTGTGATTTCTGAGGGTGGTGACTCGTGTGTTCGTGGATTAATTTATCCTCAGTAGCAAAGGTGACTCTTGGTCTTCTTTTTCGCCATGTCTCAGTGTCAAGTTTGCATCTTTGTGAATGTCTCGTTTCCTGCTTTACTTTGGGGTGGGGTGGCTGTAGCTCAGGAGGTAGAGCAGGTCACCTACTGATTGGAAGGTTGGTGGTTCGATCCCTGTCTGCATGCCAATACCATTGGGCAACCCCAACTAACCCCAGGTTGCTCTCCGATACATCCATCGGAGTGTGAGTGTGTATGAATGTTAGATTGGGTGAATGAATTAGTTGTAGTGCTCTGAGTGCTCAGATAGAGTAGAAAAGCTCTATATAAGAACCAGTCCATTTACCAATTACTTTGACAGTCGTGTTTTCAGTTTTCCTTCCTTCCCGTCTTCTTATGTCAGATTAGTCCCAGTTGTGTTTCCTTCCTGTTTCCCATTTCCTCGTGTTGTTTTTCTTAGTCTGTTGTCATTATATATCCCATGTGCTATTATGTGCTCTGTGTTTCTTGTGTCCCTGGTAACGTCTAGCTCCCTGTTTGCTAGTCTCTTATTTCTCAGTTTTCCGGTTTCCAGTCTAGGTTTAGTTTCCTTTTTTGGTTTTGTTTGTTTTCTGCTAATAAAGTTTTTGAGTTTACGTCTCTGTATACGAGTCCTGCATTTGAGTCCTTTATCCTGCCTGCCACAGCACTAAACATGACAATAATAAATAGCATCCCTTGGAAATGTTGCACTGTTCTTCTCTCCTATAAACTTTGTAATAAATTGCTTTACTCTCTCGTCCTCAGCAGTTGTACTGTCATCAGTTTTAAAAGAAACACGAGGCCGCCTTCATAATCCATCTGCATACTGATTTCTTTTACCGGCTCTGCACTGTATGTTGAAATTGAAATTCGACAAAGCAGCAAACCATCGATGTCCAGTTGCATCAAGTTTAGCAGACGTTAACACGCAGGTCAGTGGGTTATTGTCAGTCATGATGGTGAAGTCAGCTCCATACAAATAATTAGCAAACTTGTCCGTAATTGCCCACTTCAGTGCAAGAAATTCAAGTTTGTGAGTGGGGTACCTTCTTTCACAGTTAGACAGGCCTCTGCTGGCATAGGCGATGACTCTTAACCGACCTTCTTCTTCCTGGTAAAGGGCTGCACCAAGTCCATGTGAAGTAGCATCGGTGTGTAAAACATAGGGTTTTCTGGGGGTCAGCAAACCCAAGCACTGGTGCAGATGTAAATTTCTCAATGAGGGTCTTGAAAGCTTCCTCACATGAGGGAGTCCATTTCTCATTAAAAGGGCGGTTCAGGTCGCTGTTTGATGGTGATTTGTGGTGTTTCAGCTTCCTGGCAGGAACATAACCAGCTGTCAAATCATTCAATGGCCTTGCAATTTTAGAATAATCTTTGACAAACCTGCGATAATAACCGGTGAAGCCTAAAAATGACTTCAGTTCTGACAGGTTTGTGGGTCTGGGCCATGTAGTGAGTGCAGAGATTTTATCAGGATCTGTCTCCACTCCCTTTTCTGAGATAATGTGTCCTAAATACCTCACTGACTTTTCGAAAAAGTGACATTTTTCAGGTGAAAGTTTGAGACCAAATTCTTTCAGTCTGTTTAGAACTCTCAGGAGCCTTTCTTCGTGTTCCTCCAAAGTATTGGAGAACACTATAAGATCATCAAGAAAGACCTGTACTTCCTTGAGGTTCATGGAGCCCATGCATTTCTCCATAACTCTTTGAAAAGTGCTTGGAGCATTTGTGACTCCTTGGGTCATCCTGTTGAATTCCCAAAACCCAATGGGTGTGACGACAGCTGTCTTGTGCTTATCCTCTTCTTCAACCTCGACCTGGTAATATCCAGACTTTAAATCCATAACAGAAAACCATTTGGATCCTGACAGATCTGTAAATGCCTCTTCTATATTGGGCAAGGCATAAGCATCTTTGATTGTCTGATTGTTCAACTTTCTGTAATCCACACATTGGCGGATCTGCCCATTTTTCTTTTTCACAACTACAATTGGTGAAGCAAATGGGCTCTCGGACTCTGTAATAATGTTGCTGTCGCACAGCTGCTCCAAATGAAGGCGGACAGCTTCATAATCAGAGGAATGAATGGGCCGTGGCCTTTGTTTGAAGAGTGTTGGATCAGAGAGCCGATCCTATCTTTCCACTCGTTTGACAGGGGTGAGTCACCAAAATTGAACTGAATTTTGTCACTTTGTGGGTGGTGTAACACTGAGCATGTTTCTGCTCTGAACTTCCAGTTCGATTCCTACATTCAGACCTTGCAGGAGAAACTGAGAGTGGGGCAGATATCTCTGCCAAAGGTCGGTGAGCTTGCAGAATGATATTGTGCGTTGTCTCATTTTTTTTAGGAGAATGGGAACTTTAAAGGATGTCGGCCGTGGCTTTGACATTACATAGCTGGAAAATATCAAGCCACCTGGTAGGCTGGACTGGCTGCAGGGCTCGACTTGAAGAGTGGATCCGGGGCCTGCACAGACATTTTTGACACGTCCATTTAAGGCTTCTGACCAGCTGGAATTACTATGTTGGTTTTACATTGTGACTTGACTTTCCCCACCAAAATATCAGTTGTTGTTTTACTCCTGTAGATAGCATGCAGATGTCTAATGAGAGGGGCATAAGTACAATGCTCAGGAATGGTCATTTGCTTATTGAAGTCCTCATACAAGATGTTGAGGGCATTTGTACCAGTCAGGACTGGAATCTCTGAATTTGCTCTATTATCTGGGACAATTAGGGCTAGAACAGTTACAACTTTATCCTTCCAGTGAAACTCTGTGGGAAAGTGATGTCAACTTCCCCAAGATAAGGGACAATTTGGCCTGCAGCACCTTAACCTGTTAGCAGTCGGACGTACCGCCCACGGTACATTGGATGGTTTAGGGGACTAATTGGACTGCTAAGGGGTTAAACCTCTAACAGATCATCTAATGGCAAAAGAAGATGAGAAGGTAAGTGGGTCAACTGAAATGATTTAGAAATTGTGGTAACCTGAGACCCTGAGTCAATGAGGCAACTATGTGGTAGTTCCCCAATCTTAACCTCTGCAAGAGACCTTGATCTGACTAGTCCATTTGGAAGGTGATTCGGAATGGATTCAGCATGTTGTCGTTTACTTTGACATCTCTGTTCTGACTTGGGACTCTTGTGAATGTTCTTGGTTCCCGTATGTCCCATCACAGGAACCTGCTCCAGTTTAAAGCTTGACCTTGGGGTGGCTGTAGCTCAGGTGGCAGAGCAGGTCAGCCACTACTCAGGAGGTCGGTGGTTCGATCCTAGGCTGCCTCCTGGCTGCATGCTAAATATCATTGGGCATGATACTAACCACGTGTTTGCCTACTGGTGGTGGTCAGAAGGCCCGGTGGCGCCAGTGTCCGGCAGCCTCGCCTCCATCAGTGCGCCCCAGGGTGGCTGTGGCTACAATGTAGCTGCCATCACCAGTGTGAATGTGTGGATGACTGAATGTAGTGTAAAGCGCTTCCTCAGTCCTCAGCTCTAGCAGAATCTCTGCAAACTCAGGTGTGGTCTTTTTTTTAGTTCCAGTTGCAGGACCAAGTTATGGTCCCAACAACCCCGTTTGAACTGCTTTAGCAAATGTCGACTTGCATCTGCTTGAATCACACCCTTCCTGCCTACAGCAGTGTTAAGGAGAGCTTGCAGCCTCTGTAGATAATCAGATGCTTTCTCGTCTGGATTTTGATTTGTGTTCAGGAACCTGGCAAATATCTCCTCACCATATGCAGAATCTAGCAGCTTGACATATTCTCGTGGATGTGCTGAATAACCAAGTTGCTTCACAACATCTGATGCTGGGGGAAGAAGACTCTCTAGTATTTTCCTCCGCTGAATGTCAACTGGAGTGCCATCACTGAACATTAGTTCAACATGCAAACACCATGTTTCGAAATCCACTTCTCCTGGGGGTTTTGGCACCCAGCCTGAGAATAAACGTAACCATTTGGATTGGCTATCTGTAGTGACAGAGTAATTTCTGATTACATGTTCCACTACTGTATGCTGTATCTCTGGTGGGTTAGTTACTTCATCTGTCACCACTGGAAGTCTGGTTGGAGTAGTCTTTGGTTTAACAAATCTAAAAGGCTGAGATTTAGCTGAATGGGTGACTGGCTGGGATGTAAGGGGCCGTCTGTGGTCGTACTTCAGCTTTGCTGTCTTTATCAAGGGTGTAGTACTGTGGTCAGAATAACCGTCAACATCAGTTTCATCACTTGAGTCAGTCAAAACAGGGTCTGACTCTGGAGTATGATGCAGTTCTGACCTTTCAATGTGACTAGCCTGCCAGTTTACATTCTTGTTGGTCACATTCTCAATCTCAAGGGGAAATTCTGACTCGTTATCACCCATCGTAATATCTGACTCAAACTCAGCAATAACAGTTTCCCCACACTCTGGTTGTGCATTTGGGACCCTCAGAATCGTTGTTACCACCCCAGACTTCTCCAAGGAAGCAATAATATCACTATCAGAATCTAGACTAGTAACTCCAGTAATACTGATGGACCGTTTAACATCCACCCCGTAGTTCTGTACCAAATCCATCTCTTTTCAATGTTGTTTTAATTGAAAGCTTATCACAATAATCACACAATCCCAAATTTAACTAAAGTGTGCAGAATCCTGTAATTTCAATATTAGCTGTACCTTTTCGTGGCTGGCTCACCACAAAAAGGTACTATGTAACACACGATACTTTACCACTACAGAATGTAGAGAAAGTTAGGATCTTAGGCTTATGTTCTCTAGGAATCGATTAAGGAGCGAATGACACACAGCTAAAAGAACAGTCAACATTTATTCAAAACAAAACCATAAACAGTCATTCAACAGTTCACAACAGTTCCAGTAGTCCATATTTGTCAGTCCGTGTATTCAGTTTCATAGTCCAGACTTCAGAGTTCAGGATTCTTTTTAGTCTTTTCAGTTCAGGTGTGTGAAGTGTGTGTGTGTAGGGTGTTAATGTTAGTGGTACTACCCTGGTAGTGTATTGTTTTGAGATCTCATAAGCTTATCTGTCAAGAAGTAACACAATTGTCACTTCTAAGCAGGCTGGAAACCTTCCTGCATCACAGCTGGGGATCCTGAATCCTGGTTCGCAGCAGGTGAATTTACTGGCCTCGCTCTCACAATTTTAGACTCCAACAAAAAAACAACCGGAAATGAACAGAAACCACAAAAACAGAGGTACATCGGCATCAACAAAAAGTGTCCGCGTTTCCCAACAAGCGGAAAAGTAAAATCCAATTTCGTGTCTTCACTCATAACCTTTTTTAAACAAGGATTAAAGAAAAACTCTCGGTGAGTAGCTCCGACCAGCATACGTAGCCTTAGCGTTGTTCTCCTTCTCTATATCAACTCAAGTTCACAAGCACTAAACAATCTCATAGTGCCACCTACTGACATTCTTTGGGAACAGCAGTTCATTTTCATGAGGCAAATTTTAGGTGGGTTGCAAACACAAACTGTTAAAATCGTTGAAGTGCAGGCTGACGAGGAGAGGCAGCGATCAGTGGTTTAAATAATTTAAAATCCTTACTCTTATCCATCCTTCTTGAAAAAAAAATCAGAAAACAGTTTTATTAATGGCAGTTTAACGTCCACCTGGTCCTCACTCAGTTTTTAATGCAAATGTGCTATCGTTTTTTTCATCAGATTTTGGGCTTAGTTCAGATAAAATAATTACTGTAGCTGATAAATCCCACAACCGCTTCCGTCAACATGTTGATGTCATCAGAGCTGCGCCGAAACATGTCCCAGTCTGTGTCATCCAGTGTATCCTGCAGCGCGGCCACTGAGTGGTCCATCCAGCGTGCGACTTCCCTCCTGATTGGTGCTTGCTGCTTTAACCTTACTTTGTAAGCAGGCATAATCCACCCAACCAGAAGCTGTGGGTGGATAGAAACATCCACGACACTCTGAGATCGCACACCGCCGCCTATAATGAAGGGCTCCGGTAATATGGACCAATACAAGGCTGCATCTTACAACGTGCGCAGCGCGGTCAGAAAGGCAAAGTGGAGCTACGGGGAAAACTGGAGTCACAGCTACAACAGTGCGACTCTAGGAGCCTGTGGAAGGGACTGTGGACAATAACGGACTACAAACCAGCTTCTTCAGTGATGAATGCAGACGCTTCACTGGCTGTTGAGCTTAACATGTTTTATGCTAGCTTAGACGCTGCAGCAATTAAAACAAGAAATGGCTCAGCGAAGACAACACCTTCATCCTCACAGAGCATGCCATGAGGAAAGCTTTCAGGAGGGTGAACACGAGGAAGGCACCAGGACCAGATGCAATCCTTGGTCGGGTCCTGAGAGCCTGTGCTGACCAGCTAGCACCGGTGTTCATGGAGATCTTCAACCTCTCCCTGGCCCAAGCTGTGGTTCCCACGTGCTTCAAAGAGTTCAACAGCAGCCCGCTTGCCGCAATGATTACCGCCCAGTAGCACTGACTTCAATTGTGATGAAGTGATTTGAAAGACTGTGAAGAGATCACATCATTTCTTCACTTCCTGCCACCATCGACTCACTTCAGTTTGGACTAATCGATCCACAGACGACGCCATAGCTCACCTGCTCCACACATCCCTGAGTCACCTGGACACTGGCAGAGGGAATTGTGTTAGGATGCTGTTCGTAGACTACAGTTCAGCATTCAACACAATAATTCCCTCTACGTTTTTCACCAAGTTGAAGGATCTAGGACTCAGCTCATCACTGTGTCAGTGGATCCTCAACTTCCTCACAGACAGACTCCAATCAGTGAGGATGAGGAAGTCTCCCCCTCCATCTCACTCAGCACTGGAGTGCCCCAGGGCTGTGTTTTAAGCCCCCTGCTGTACTCACTGTACACTAGAGCAGGGCGATATGACCAAAAATATTC
>NW_005187613.1:439844-442454 GCF_000239375.1 Pundamilia nyererei
AAAAAATTTAACATTCATCTAGAATAACGACTGAAATGCTGAAAACAATTAGACTCAACTGGCTTTTGTTAAAATGGAAAGGAGGCGACTCCTTGGATTAATCATACGCTAGGTCTTGTTTTGACATGTGGCATAAGACACTGAGCATTTAACAGTATTTCACAAAAACCTTCTTTTGTCTAATCATTTCTTAATAACATTTAGACTACACAGAACTGGATAATTGATGTCATTACAGTAGATGTCTTTCTGAAAGGGCGCTAAGTTTAAGGAAATAATTCCTCTACTGTTGTCATGTGCCAAAACAATGCCGAGCAGCCACTTAAACT
This sequence comes from Pundamilia nyererei, assembly GCF_000239375.1. Taxonomy (NCBI): domain Eukaryota; kingdom Metazoa; phylum Chordata; class Actinopteri; order Cichliformes; family Cichlidae; genus Pundamilia; species Pundamilia nyererei. The sequence goes on from NW_005187613.1 coordinate 440,174, forward strand.
TTACGCACACAGAGGTGTATTATCTTGTTAATACTGTTGCATAGTCACTACAAAGAAAGCTGGATGCTGTGGCTGTACTGTGGCAAATCACAGATGGTTGACTCCCTGCTATAATTCAAACACATGTGCCTTTAAAGCAGATATAGTCTCCAAAGTGCTAATTAAACAAACATGTAGGACAGCCTTTTTTCACATGTGTAATATTGGTAAAGTGACACTGAACGAATGCATTTATTACACCTTGGAGTACTCTAATTCATTGTTATCAGGATGCTCTCAAATTTCCTTTAAAAGCCTTCAGCTGATCCAAATGCTGCAGCGAGAGTACTGACAGGGACAATAAAGAAAGATTTGTGTGTCATCATTAATAACTGCTAAACTCGGCCCCTCTCCCAGAGTGTGTTTTTGCTTTTAAAAGACATTTCAAAAAACAAAAAAATCGTTATACATGCTATATTTCTCAACAGTAGTTCCATCCAAATATGTCCTAGTGTGTGGAGGCTGAGGGAAACGCATGTAAAACCACCTATCTGCTACAGAGGTGTCATAGTGTCTGGGTCTTTGACTCGTGGTTTTGAGTTTTTGTTATGGACTCATGAGCCTTTCTTCTTGATATATGAAGTTATTTAAGTTATAGTTTCATATTGTTTAGTCTTGAGCTTAGTATTTCATAGTGCCTCTGAGTTATGTTATCTGCATTTCTAGTTTATGGTTTCTTGTGTGATTATGTTAGTTCTTTGTCATTGTGTTTTGTCATCAGCATCAGGTCCTTGCTTTGTTCTGTCAAGTTCATCCTGACCTGTTACGTCCCATTTTACTGTGATGGTCCCCCATCCCATCATCTGTGTTCCCTTGTGTTTCCAATCTCCAAACTTAACTCAATTATTGTCTCACACCAAAGAGCTAATTCTGTTCTAACACTTTATCATTGATCGATGGCACTGATTAATAGCCATTGATCAGTGCCATTCACAGAGTTGGGGAATGACTGCAATCACAATGTTGTGAAAATGCTACATGCAGATGAACCGAAACATTTTGTGGTTTACTTACCTGGATGATTGATCATGCATCAAGACAATTACTGTCTCAAATTTCCCTGCTTTTTGCTACTTTCTCCCACTTGCTGTATGTCTCATGTGTTTCTTGGGAGTTTTTGTGCATTCCTAGTTTTTGCCTGGTCAGAGTTATTTTGTATTATGTATTTTCTTTACTTCACTGTAACAATAGAGCTACTTTTTAGTTTATCCTTTGTTCCTGAGTCCTGCATTTGGGTCTTACTCTGCCTCCACTACAGTCCCTGAGAAGAAGAAAGCTTTAAGAAATCTAAATGGATCAGATTATTATGGACAAACTAATGAATTATTCATTTAATTTAATGCCTTAAAAATAACAATTTAATTGAGCTTCGCACTGAACTAATATTGTATAAATCAGCAATTTAAAAATAAAATAAGTTTACATTGAATTTAATTCTGTCTAGTGAATCTTTATTTGTTTAGTCATAAAAACTCATTTTGTTGTTTTGACCTCAATCAAACATAAAACTAAAGTTCTTATCTTAACTTCTGTTTGTTTCCCAGAATCTGTTGTTGGACTGACTCCAGACTCCAGTACAAGAACCAACAAGGATTTCTGCAATCACATTCAACTCTCCATCACTTGACTGAAAGCATTCTACTGATGTAGTAAAACTCAAGTACAGAACTAAAGTACATTTACTTGAGTGATGTCATTATGTCAGATTTTGAGGTACGTGTATAATAATTTCCTGCTTTTTTAAAAATAGGCCACTACATAACGTACTAAACTAAACATAAATATAACCCACTAAACACTGGATGTTGGACAGATGCTCAGATTATGTCTATATTGGCTCCTTTGGTCCATGACCAATTCTGGACATCGATGTCCACACTAGGTCCACAATTTGAATGTCCAACATTGACCAAACTTGGACATCCATGTGATGTGCAACATTTGAACATTGAACTGGGTAGTTTTGTGGATGTCATGTGGACGTCTATGACAGGTGTAGGAAATTTACATGAATTATAAATGTAATATTGTTTTATTTAAAAATATCAAACATTTTTATTTATTAAAATTTGTTGTATGTATGTATTTAGTAAGTTTAAAAGACCATTTGCATGATATATATAGTTTATTTTTACAAGTATCCTGTTTAATTGTGAAGAGCTCATGATAAAAAAAAAGAAAAAGAAAAAACTGGAGATTTAATATATCACTACTTAAAGATGAAGACTTTATTAAATATTTT
>NW_005187613.1:449711-451988 GCF_000239375.1 Pundamilia nyererei
AAAGAGCCAAACGGGACAGGCCAAAAAAAAAAAAAAAAAAAGAAGAGCTCATGATTGTAAGACGAAGTGAATATGGCTATGATCAGTAGCTGGACTGAGAGAAGTTGCGACGGAAAGTACGCAATTATGGGCAAGCGTGTATGTATGAACTGCATTATATGCTTGCAAGTCTGTGCCGACACACACATTTGTAAACTGCCTGTGAGAAGCTGGGGACATGCTCAAAAATCCACCGTGCAGCTGTTCACTATTATTTTTGCATCAAGACATCTTGGAGATGTCCGCTGACTACTCTGCACTCCTTCACACATGGAGGACGTGCTATCGGCTCCAGATCATTTGATTTCCCCAGTCTCAGATGATTACTGGAGAATCATACAGTTATAAAGGTGTAAACAACAGTACAGAAAAATTAACTGGTAACCTATAGAAAACATGTCCACCCTCTGGAAACTTGGGACTACAGAGCCCATAGAAGCAGTATAAAAACGACGTCTAAAATACTAAAGACATTTGGACAAGTCAAGTCAACACTAGACACTCAGTGGATGTTAAAAAAAGACGTCACCTCGCGTTACAGAACAACCCCTTCAGTGGACCAAAACTGGACATCAGAAAATGACATATAAAAGACATCACTCTGACGTCACTTTACACAGCTGTTACTTTTAGGAATATTTGACACATGCTTTTAAAATCCCACATACACTATGGGTCAGAAGTTTTAGAACACCCCATTTTTTCCAGTTTTTTATTGAAAATTATGCAGTTTAATATCTCGTCGCAGTCTGAAATGAAAGCACAGTACAAATAAGCAATTGGAGTTAAAAAAGAAATCATGGAATCGATTTATTGACCAAAATGTATTCTAACCTTTGACTCATCAGTAGCCACCTTGGGCAGATATAACAGTTGAACACACACTATTCTACAATAGAAATCAAATATTCTCCCATGTCTGTTGCAGAAGTTCCCATAAATGTGGACCTTGTAGGTTGCCTTGCTCTTCTGACAGTTCATCCGATGGGATTTAAGTCTGGAGGCTGTGCTGGACACTCCATGTTTTCAAGCTCACCATCTTGTTCTTTTTCCTGAGGTAGTTCTGGCACAGCTTGGACTGATGTTTTGGGTCATTATCTTGCTGTAGGTTCTGCATGGTGCTGCAGAATGCTGTGGTAGCCACTTTGGTTCAGGGTGCCTCTTACTCTGTACAAGGGTGGATCCAAGGTCGGTGACTATCACACAAGCTGTTAACTCTCAGAAACCTGTCCTCTGATTCAGTTGCAGCTTTGGGTCTGCCAGACCCAAAGTTATAAACCTTTGACTGGTAGTGTATCTTGAAGATGAAACCAGTCCTATCTATCCAAGTAAAAATTGTGCATAGTCAAGAATACATTTTAGATATGCATTGTTAACAGCTCTGCAAGACCGTATTTGTTTTTTCTCTCTCTCAACTTTTTTTAATTCAAGTTTATTTATTTAACATGCTTTTAACATGATTTTGGATTCAGAGAAATTGGACAGACTGCTCTGAAGCTTTATGTGATTCACAAACATGTAAAGCCTGATGATGAGAAAGTTCGATAATGAGGGTGTGGAACTGGTACCTCAGAAGGATTTCCCTTAGATGTGCCCATGCTTTTTGGACTGATTCACACTTAATCCACAGGAAATGCAAACTTCCATTCAAGCTCTTTTAGAAAGTGTCTATGTACCGTAATAGCAACAAAGGACTAAAAATGTAATAAAATGCTTCATGATCTCACAAATACATGACTGAACAATTTAGCTAGCCATCTTTTGGGCTGTTGACAGTTGTCTTTTGATCACTTCATTAGAAGTCATCAAAATGGTGTATCTTAAAAAGGTAAACAAGCACTTGGACAGCTTTTGTCATTTGTTTATTATTGTGTTTATTATCTTTAGTTTGGGACATTTCATGCTGCTTGTCATCATTCTAATGTAATGAAAATACCTCTCTAACAACACGGTTCCTTGTGTCTAATTTGTTGTTCATCTAAATGAGAGAAAAAAATATAATTCCAGTTTATTCTCAAACAGCTATTCAAAGTGCTGCAGAACTGTACTGGTTAATATGCCTGTCATCTCCTTACTAGAGACTGGCGGCGCGACCAAATGGTGCCAGTTTTCTGTTTTGATGCTCAGAATGATGTGTTAGTGATGAAGTCCACCCCCATTATAACGACCAGGTTCTATCATGAGTCGCTGTGTGGCAGGCAGGAGTTGGACCCAAAATGCAGGCACTCAGGCATGAGG
>NW_005187613.1:452189-454149 GCF_000239375.1 Pundamilia nyererei
ACTCTAACAAAGAAACCAAAGAATAGAAATGATAAATAATATATAAACTCAAAACCCTGGGTCAACAACCCAGGCATCCTAACAGGTTCTGCGTCTGACCTCTGCTGATGTGAGGAAAACTCTTTGCAGAGTTAACCCACGGAAAGCTGGTGGTCCAGATAACATCCCTGGAAGAGTGCTCAGAGAATCTGCAGACCAGCTGACAGATGTCCTCACTGACATCTTCAACCTCTCCCTGAGCACTGCTGTCGTCCCAATGTCCCTCAAGGCCACCACCATTGTTTCTGTGCCAAAGAAGTCCCCAGTGTCCTGCCTCAATGACTACCGTCCCGTTGCACTCACACCCATCATGATGAAGCTTCAAGAGGCTCATCATGAGGCACATTAAGACCCTGCTGCCACCCACACTGGACCCACTGCAGTTCGCCTATCACCCCAACCAGTCAACAGGCGACGCCATCGCCACCACCTTACATCTCGCCCTTCAGTTCTTCAGACTTCAGTTCAGCATTCAACACAATCATTCCTCAGCACCCGATTGGAAAACTCAGCCCGCTGGGCCTGAACACTTCCCTCTGCAGCTGGATCCTGGACTTTCTGACGGAGAGACCTCAGACAGTCCGGATCGGTAACAGCATCTCCAACACCACCACACTGAGCACTGGAGCCCCTCAGGGCTGTGTGCTCAGCCCACTGCTGTTCACTCTGCTGACTCACGACTGCGCACCAATGCACAATTTGATCCACATCATCAAGTTCGCCGATGACACAACTGTGGTTTGTCTCATCAGCAAGAATGATGAGTCAGCATACGGAGAGGAGGTGCAACAGCTAATGGCCAACAACCTGTCTCTGAACGTGGACAAAACAAAAGAGATGATTGTTGACTTCAGGAGAGCACAGAGAGATCATTGCCCACTTAACATCAATGGATCCTCTGCGGAGGTCGTCAAGAGCACCAAATTCCTTGGTGTCTACCTCTCCTGGTCCCTGAACACCAGCTCCATAACCAAGAAGGCTCAGCAGCATCTCTACTTCCTGCTGAAGCTGAGGAAAGCCCAGCTGCCATCATCTATTCTTACGACCTTCTACAGAGAGACTATCGAGAGCGTCTTGAGCAGCTGCATCACTGTCTGGTATGGTAACTGCACCCTATCAGATCTCAATACCCTACAAAGGATAGTGAGAAAAGCTGAGAAGACCGTTGAGGCTCCTCTCCCCTCCATCACGGACACTTACAGCATCGGCTCCATCCGCAAAGCCACCAGCATTGTTAAAGACCCCACACACCCCTCATACACACTCTTCACCCTGCTGCCTTCTGGAGAGAGGTACCAGAGCATCCGGGCCTCACGGCCAGACTGTGGAACAGTTTCTTCCCCCAAGCTGTCAGGTTCCTGAACACTCAGTGACTGGACTGACACACACACACACACACACACACACACACACACACACACACACACACACCTTCATACACGTCACTACCAAGCACTTATCACAATCACAATACTCAGTATTTTGCACATTGCACTGTCTTGTGTCTGTATCATCCTGTTCTGTCTAGTGTTGCACTGTCTTGTCTTGTATATTTTTTCAATTTTTTGCACTTCACGTAGTCCTGTGTTTGTCCGTTATATGTCATATGTAGCACCAGGGTCTCGCAGCAACGCTGTCTCATTTCACTCTGTACTGCATCACTGTACAAGGTTAAAATGACAATAAAAGCCACTCGACTCGACTTGTTTATAGTTTCAATTAACCAGAATTGAGGGAGAGAGCTGGGGGCAGCTGTCTGTCAGGAGCAGAGATGGGCAGTAATGCGTTACTTGTAACACGTTACTGTAATCCGATTACTTGTTACCTGAAAAAAGTAAAGTAAGGGATTACTATTGCAAAAACGGTAATTAGATTACCGTTACTTTCCCGTAGGAACGCTGCGTTACTGCGTTACTAAAAC
>NW_005187613.1:454823-457291 GCF_000239375.1 Pundamilia nyererei
TCTTCAGGTTGTAAATCGTGTTTTTAAAAAGTAACTAAGTAATTAATTACTTTTGAAAATAAGTAATCAGTAAAGTAACTGGATTACTTTTTTGGGGAAGTAATCAGTAATTAGTTACTGATTACTTTTTTCAAGTAACTTGACCAACACTGGTCAGGAGTGGCTAGTGTCATCATAATATCTTGAAAACTGTTTGTACATTAATTAAACTGCTGCTGTACATTAATGTTACTAACATTAATGTCATGCAGCTCATGCAGTGTAGAAAAGCGGTATCTGAGAACCAGTCCACAGATGATCGTGGCTCATTTCCTTTCCCGTTCCCGTGGGCAGACTTGGCTGGGGAATGGAGGTTAGTGGTGGCGTGTGGTCAGCGACCCCCCAGAGGAGAGGTGGTGCAGTGGGTTCAGGGAGCGGTGCCAGGGAGGCTGGCAGGGCAGCTGGGAGCAATTTACTAATCACACCCTCCCTATTTTAATAGGACTGGAGAGGGGAGCTAACTGGAGACAAGGCAGCTGGAAAGCTGCGGGAGCTCACGAGTAGATGTCACCATTGTAAATAAATGACCACTGCATGTTATCTAATGCAGCATTTCTAAACCGCTATGATAACATTTCATAAGCCAAAACATGACTGTGTTTATTGGAAAATCAGCAGATCAAACATGATGCTCAGAGCATTGTCGTTTATTTCTCCTTCTTTTTTTCTTAGTTACATTTAGTCACATCTGATGCTGTTTTTACTTTTTTAAAAACCACATTGACCAATACTCATGTCGTGGTTACAATATCTGACACTAGATGAATTTATTAGCATTACAAAGGTTTAGCTGGTTATGATGACTAGAAGAATGAAGAGAAACCTTCCTGTAAGTATTGTTCTTCCATTTAAACCATAATTTGCCACGGCAATCATACCAGAATAAAATTAATGCTTTTAAAATCTTTATTTTGTGATCAACATCAGTACTCTCAATCCCAAGTTGTAATGGAACATAATGGAATGAGTGTTGTTTGATTTTGTCAAATACAAAGGGCTTTTACACAGACACACTCCTACTGAAACTGGTGTTATCTGCATCCCATCCAGGATGTAGATACGGTCTGATCCAGTTCTGGTTACTGAGAAAAAGGCTCTTTGTTCTGTCTCTATCAGTGCATTAATTGCCTCTCCTACATAATTATGTACTACACATTATTTTACACCAACTGATGTTCAGACGTCTCTAATCTGGAAAACATTTAATCTTATTAGAATGTGTTTGTCTTTGTAGAAGACATGTCAGGTAACAAAGAGGCTCAGTAAACAAAAAACAGTAAAAAAGATTCATGGCATCATCACTTCCTGCCATATCATTACTGTTTCAATGAGCTGCCATACTATGTGTAAAGTACTGTACATTACACAACATCAACACATATTACATATTAACAAATAGTTTTAAATTTAAACAGAAAAAGAAGGCAAGATTAAGCAGCTATTACATATTAGTAAATCTGAAGCACTGTTCTGGGCCCCTTGCACACATCCTCATCGGCTTGATGCCAAAACCCTGTCCTCTAATTCCACTATCACTCATTTTGATAGCAGCTTACTGGGAATGTACCAGTAATAATATCTGCAGTTAAAACAACACTCATTCAGACACAAATGCACAGCCTGATGCAACATTGTTTAAGCAAAAGGCTGTAAAAAGTAGGCCATTACAAAACAGAAGTGGTGTAGCTGCTGTTCACAATCTGACAAAATAAATAAATAGTTCCAGTACTTATTTATCATAAATACTTGAAGTAATATCAGTAATATCATGCAGTGACAGTAGGGTTAGTGTGGAAACTCTAAATTGCCCACAGGTGTGAATGTGAGTGCGAATGCGTGTCTGTGTCTGTGTGTTGGCCCTGTGACCGACTGGCGGCCTGTCCAGGGTGTACGCTGCCTCTCGCCCTACGACAGCTGTAATAGGCTCATGCCCCCCGCGACCCTGAGAAGGATAAGCGGAAGAGGATGGATGGAATTGTAAATTACTTCTTGGCCTATAATCTGTCAAACAGATCTTCTCTCCTCTCTCAGCCCTCGGTATTTCTCTGGCTTCTTGTGTTCATTTCCTTGATGTTGGTATAGCCACATCTATCACTACGGCCGTCTTCTTCTGCTTGTCCATCACCAGTTTGTCTCTTTGTATCTGGAAGTCCCCCAGGATCTTAGCTCAGGTCTGTCCCCAGGTTTGTCCAGTCACTGGTAGGATTCTTGATGTCAGCCATTTCTTCTATCTGATGGTGGTCCTGTGCAGGAGCCTGTTCCTCCCAATAGTTCCTCTCTTTGTTCCTCTTCTTTCTCGGGTTTCTGCTGCCAGATGTATTGACTAAGCACATGATGATCAGTTGTCCATCTGGCTCATGAATGCTTGTTGTCTTATCCTGGACAGTGGATCCGACACTCACTGGTCCTCGACCTCCTTCCTTTCGCTT
>NW_005187613.1:457321-466461 GCF_000239375.1 Pundamilia nyererei
CATTGTAAATGACTTTTTGACAGGCAATGGCTTTTTGGCACACTAGCAGGAGGAGGAAAATAGCACAGTGGTCTACAGCTTTTGAGAAGTGGAGATATGGAAATTACTTTTATTATATCACAAAAGGACAAGAGCATGATGGTAAGGTGCAAACTGTGTCCATGACAGAAACTTCAGCGTGCTACTTATACAGCTTCTGCACAGATAGCTTTGCTACCACAAAGCTAGCCAAGAACCCAGAGTGATATATGAAAGCTGAGTGCATGCCAACCCAAGCCCAGCAGCCATACTCAACAGGTATTAAGGCAGCAATGAGCAGTCAAGCTTGCAGTGTTGTAAGAATCACCGTGGTGTTGGTCTATTAGTCTATTTGCCTACTGGTGATGGCCAGAGGGGCCGATGGCGCGAAATGGCAGCCTTGCTTCTGTCAGTCTGCCCCAGGGCAGCTGTGGATGTGAGAGTGAATGAATAGTGGAATTGTAAAACGCTTTGGGTGCCTTGAAAAGCGCTATATAAATCCAATCCATTATTATTATTATTATTATTTGGGCTGGTTTTCAGTTTTGGTTTGTGTTGCTGAGTTTGTGTTTATATGTAAAACCTAAAAGAAATATTGTCCTTGTGTAGGGATTTGTTTCAGTGTGCGACTGTAAACCAACGTTTATACTGTTAATTGGTAATTTTGTCATATTATGAAACAATGAAAAAGTAATTTAATAAATAGAGTAATAAATTCCTTTCTTTGGCAAGTAGTACATAATGAACTGCATTACTTTTAAGAAAAGTCACAAGTAATATGTACTTTTGAATTTTGTGAACATTTTCCTGAAAAGAAGCTCATTGGAAATCCTCCTCAAGTGACTGATTTAAGAATAACAACTGAGAACAGGGTATGGACTCATCAGATGGCTATTACTCCACCAGTAGTGTAGTTTAACAGTCTAATGCCAATGTGATCACAGGATATCACACTAATTTTGTTCCTCTTTACAGTACTGATGCTTTGTGGTCATCAAGACCAAGAGCCAAAGGCTTTCAGGTTTACAAATGTGTCAACTTTCTAGAAACCCTTGAACATTTTGTCAAGAAAGAGGAAGAAAAAGAGAGAGAAATGTTCTACTGTTCTGTTACATTTTCAGTCTTAATTGGTTTAATCACATGCTCTAAATGGAGGCAAGATCCTGCTACACTTGGACACCACTCAGAACCACTCTAAATCTGTGAGAGGATGACTGATTTTTGATGTGTATGTACATTTCCTCCTCTTGGATTACAGAAATTTAAGCAAAACTCAAGAGATAGTAACAGGAAAGCAAAGAAGGAGCTGAATGCAGAGGACCCAGCCGTGCAGAGTGCTACATTCTGTTTTTAAATGCAACTATAAGCATTTAGGTTGCTTGCTACACAAGCAGGAAAGGAATTTGAAATCTAGGGACCAAACAAAGGAAACACAGGTATGATTGTTGTATAATGCCGGGATAAAGTTTGTACCTGGGCCATTTAATTTTGATGTCTATCTCAACATCAATGGGACTGAAAATGAGCAGGTAAGGAGGGTGTGTGCAGACAGGTGAATGGAAAACAATGGAAAACTGAGGACATCTGGTGGGTGGACAAGGTGAGACAAGATGTACGGGGCAAAATAAAAGACAAAAGCAGGTCTCATGACTGAGAGAGTAGAAATTCTGCAAGTATTTTCTACATGTAATTTGCTCAAATTTGCTAAAATATTTATACATTCACAAAAATACATCTTTTTTGACTGTGTCTTGATGCATGCTCAGTCATCCAGGTATGTAAATTCCAAAAATATTGATTCTGTTCATCTGGATGTAGCATTTTCAGTGGGAGAAAGTCCATTGTCCATTCAGTGGGCTGTTTGTCATTGTGCAAATGTACTGTTTGTAAAGTTGAGGAAACCTGCAGTCAGTTGGATGAGTGACAATGTGCCATCTCCTCCAGGATGGCACATCAACACATGCCACTGGCCCAAGGTTGCTGTGTCTCCCAGTAACGTCTCAAGAGCATCGAAGAGATTGTAGGAGAGCTAGACAGCAATGGAAAAATCATTAACCATCTAACATATTCATCATGACTGGTTTGGTCAGTGATGGTCTGGGGAGGCACATCCATGGAGGGACATACAAAACTATAGGCTAGGCAACGGCACCCTGACTAGGGGAACCCAGGACAAGCTGCACCAGCATGGGGTCTCACAGTATGTCCAAGATGCATAATAATACCTGGAGGATGAAGGAATTGATACCACTGACCGGCCCCCCACACTAGCCTCACCTAAATCCAATAGAACAGCTTTGGGACATGTTTCAGTCCATCTGACCCCCCCAGCTTACAACTCAGATGATCCAGGAGCTCAATGATGCCCTGGTCCAGATCTGGGAGACCCCCAGCACACAACTGCACAACTGATTGTCTCATTAGGAGAATGCCCCGACTGGGCATGCATACAAGTACGTTGCAAACTACTGAGTAGTTGGTATGAATGTCTAAATGTAGCATTTTGAATTGCTGCGAGGAAATTCAAAATGAATGAGCTTGCCTCATCATTCTTCACTTCATTATTTGGGGTGTCGTTGAATTCAGTCCTCTCTAGGCTGATAATTTTCATTTCTGTCAATCAATGTGGCCTCTTCTTACTTCTGTTTGTGTTGAATTCCCTCCTAAAGTATTTTATTATATTCATTAAACTGACTATGAGTTGCTGTAAGCTGTTTAGACTGGTTAAGTGGTATAATTCTGCATATTGCTGCATTTCATCATAAAAATAATAATATATCCTTTACATATAATTACATTTATTGTTATTCATGTGGTGCTTTATACTTCTATTCAGTGCCTTATCCCCTACAGTAGGTTCATTTCCCCACACTCACTTCCAGCTCTGGTAGATAACGCTGGTAAACTAATTTAATAGAAGTAGAGTGATTTCAGCTTTTATGAATGATAAATCTTCCCACATTCCAATTTTTAGAGAGCTTCTCACATAAACATTAGCAATGATCTAGTAGGCCTAGAAGCATCTTTTCTCAGTTAGTTTGTATTGTTTAGTCAAAGGATAAGTATCACTGCTCACCGACCAGTTTTAGGAGATGAGATCAATCTTTTATACCCAAGAATAAATTTGGAAGTACATGCTATGACATTTTAGACAATACGATCTCCATAAAAAAAAAAACCAATATATTGAAATAAATACACAAATGAAAAGAACAACAAAACAAGGGATCGAGTTAAAGTACAGATCACTGCTCGGGGTAATTAAATATCAAAATTGTGTAATATGTAAAGAAAGCTTTGATGCTGATTCACTACAGGAGGAGAAAAGTGCCTCGGACACATTTATTAAGATCGTGTACAGCATAAGCTTATCTAGCTTCTCATGTGGAATTACAGATCTTAGATTACTGGTATATTTCTTCCCATAAACTCGATTCTGTTCATCTGGACGTGGCGTCTTCAGCGGGAGAAACGTTTCATCATCCAGGTGACTTCTTCAGTCTCAGCTGACTGCAGCAGTTGTCCTTCTTCTCTCCTGGATCACCTGGACCTTTCTTCCCAGCTTAGACAAACATTCAGCTTAGATAACCACATTTACTCAGGGCCTGTTTGATGGGATTTTCTGGCTGCTGTGTCTGTGGGGATGGTGTTCGCTCTGTGCTGTAGCATCCTGATGACACCCATCAGCTGCTCCAGTCGAGGATGAGAGTCAAACCTTAATTACTGATCCATACGCGTCGGCTAACAGTACACATCAACTTTTAAATGCCCCCCATCACTGATGGAAATCTCATGGAAATGTGGGGTTGCTGTTGTGGTTCTATTTCAAAGGCCTGTATTTTCAGGTCATTTATTACATTACATTACTATAAAGGGTGTTTTCACACTAACGTTTAGTTCTTCAAAAGTACATTTTACTGCTTTCATTTATCACAAATTGTGTTTTCTTTTACCTGATTATACAGGATACTAAATCTGAGTTCTTTCTATTTCTTTAGCTTCTCACAGTTGCCTCAAGGCCTCAGCTTTATTTGCTAAAGAAATGTCATTTTAGCTTGATTACTAAGGCAGTTAGTAATCAGACTTCTTCTGTCACTGCTGTGTGTGGCTAAGAACCCCCAACGTCAGGCAGGGCATTGCCACAAAGCATGCTCATATTTCAGGTAATTTCCCAAAAGCACACATTACACTTATTGTCTCACACAAGTTTTGTTTGGGGTTTTTTGTTTGTTTGTTTTAAATTGCAACATATTTTATTATGTAACATGTATTTACATAATACATGTTACATAATATGTGTGAAAAGTGTTGCCCCTTCCTGATTTCCTAGTGTTTTCCATATTTATCAAATCTACATGTTTCAGATCATCAAACACGTTTTAATATTAGACAGAGCTCATCTAAGTAAATACAAAATGCATTTTTAAGTTTAAGCATTTCAGTTTCACTAAACACACTCAGGCCTGACTACTGGCAGACCTGTTGAATCAAGAAATCCCTTAAATAGAACCAGTCTGACAAAATGAAGCAGTGAGAGCCCCACTGGCTCTCTCACTGCACCACGGTGAGAGCCATTATCCACAAATGGCGAAAACATGGAACAGTGGTGAACCTTCCCAGGAGCGACCAGCCAACCAAAAATAACTCTACGAGCACATCGATGACTTATGGAGGTCACAAAAGAACCCAAGAACAACATTAAAGAACCGCAGGCTTCACATCTCAGTAAAGGTCAGAATTCAAGATTCAACAATAAGAGAGAGACGGGGTAAAATGGCTACTATGGAACAGCTTAGAGAGAAAACCATTGCTGACCAAAAAGGACACAAAGGTCTCACATTTGCAAAAAAAACCATCTCGATGATCCCCAAGACTTTTGGGGAAATATTCTATAGACTGGTGAGACAAAAGCTGAACTTTCTGGAAGGTTTGAGTCCCATTACATCTGGCATAACTCTAACAGCATTTCAACAACATTAAAAGATGGTGGTTGTAGTGTGATGGCCTGGGGCTGTTTTGCCACGTCAGGACCTGGAAGAGTTTTTGTGGTAAACATGAATTCTGCTGCCTCCCAAAACATCCTGAAGGAGGATGTTCAGCCATCAGTTGAAATGCATTTGGGTTCTGCAGCAGGACAATGATCTACACCAACACCACCACCTCTGAATGTCTTGATGCATGGTCGATCATCCAGGCGAGGAAATCACAAAAAGTAGTGTTTCAGTGGGAGAAACATTTTGTTACTCAGTGACTTGGTTGGGGAAACCTGCAGTCAGCTGAGACTGATGAAGCGACGAAATGTTTCTCCCACTGAAAACGCTACGTCCACATGAACAGAATCAACGTTTTGGGGTCCACCTGTTGGAGTTTCCTAGTCCTGACCTGAATCTGACTTATCCCTCCACCGTGTTGTAAAGAACACGGTGGAGGTTACATCACTGTGGCTGTTGCTGCTAAGGGTGGCCCAACTACTTATTAGGTTTAGGGGGCAATCACTTTTTCACACAGGGCCATGTGGGTTGGATTGTTTTCCCCCTGATCATAAACACCTTTTAGAAATTGCATTTTGTGTTTACTTGTGTCATCTTTGTCTAATATTTACATTTGTTTGTTGGTCTGAAATATATAAATATATTTCAAAATATACAAATATACAAATAAATAGGAAATCAGGAAGGGTGCAAACAATAAACACAGTGGTGTGAAAAGACCACACTGTATTTATTTGTTCAGTTTTGTTTTGCACGCATGCTTGTCAATATGTAGCAGTACTCAGCTTTACCTAAGGAGGTAAGACTTTGTGTTTTCTACGGTGTATCTGAAGATGTTGTGAATTGTAACACTGGTAACGTTTTCCCTCACTGCATAATAACCTATCAGAATAACAAAGGTCTTTTCACACTAATTCATATAACTACAAACGCATAAAAACAAAAGCTTTCTTTGTTAATCGCTTAAGCAGTAGACACATCAAAGCAATAAACATTCTGTACCACTGCTGAAAAACACAAAGCTTTTTCTCCAGTTTACGCACACTGTCTCTGCTTACATAGAACCTTAAGTAGGTCATAAAAGCACTTTATTTTACACAAAATGTTTGCAGTCACCAGCAACCTGGGCTTTAGTATCTTGCTCAAGGGCAACTGGCACTAGGAGATACCAGGAAGCGAACAGCCAACCCTGCAATTAACAGATAACCTGCTTCTGATATGAGCCACAGCCACCTTTGTGCATGGCTACATGTACACACACACAGACATATTCTAGTTAGTTTTATCTACATGTCAAATACAATGTACATGCATATAAGCAGAACAAAGACTCCCCCCTCTGTACAGTGTAAATAGGACAGATCGGGAAAGAGAGAAGATATGAGAAGCAAAAAGAAGGAGAAGATCAGATAACTTACTGATGGGGGGAAGTTGATGGGATAAACAGGAATAAATGGTGAGGAGAGGGGTTGTTACATCGACCCCCTGATGTTTTTATCAGGAACTAAAAGCTGTCAATTGTCTTATTATATTTATATTGGAACTCTTTTTGCATTTGAAATGCTGTTCTGTACATATAATATAATATATAGCAGCATAAGCACTCAGGAAAGAGTGCTCATGGATATGAACCTGATAACAGCATTTCATTAAATCTAACCTCCCCCCCCAAGGATGTTCATGTGAATATTAAATCACTTACCTGCTGATCAAAGCATATTTTATTAGTTGAGTGGACATATTACTGATAATAGAAAAATATGAAAGCATAAATACAGCTCTTATTTATTTACTGCAGTTCAGTCGCACAGTGTGTCCATCCTTAACAGTGTGTGTATGTTAGTCGTGGAATTTTGCGATGTTATATTAATTATTAAAATGTTTTCATTTTTGTTCATTCATAAATCAAAAAAACATACTTGTCATTGCACATTAATTCACTGACTTGTATTTCTGATACGTATTTTCTTTACATTTACCAAACGACTGTGTTATTGTTATATGCCTTACCATATAAAGCGCCCTGTTGTCATTTGGCGCTGTATAAATAAAACTGAGAATAATTGAGCGGGTCTGGCTGTTTAAACAAGGCTGCTGTCGGCTTTTTCGTATCTGTATAAAATCCATTTAAATTACGCCCAAGACGTCCTTAAACTCACTTCACCCACCTTTTCAGGAAGGCATGAACCGCTGTGATAATATTTCTTTACAAATCAATGGACTGCACAACTGATGACATTTATATGGAAGACCTGTATAGTTTTTGTCCTGTAAGTCATTTAACATCACACGCAAGTGAACATACTCAAAGCTTATTGGCAAAGCAGAAAAATATTCCCAAAAATCACTCACCATTGATGTTCCAGAGAGGCTGAAGCCCTCCAACTCCGTTACTGTCGTTACTCATGATTCATGGCGCTGAACCGACAACAGCCAAGACGAGACTTTTCTCTCCCTCCTTTTCTCTTTTTGCTCTCGTCCACGTTGTTTTTCTTTCTCCAAGTTTTCTACCCACTGTCACCCTTGCGTAGATGATGTTATCCTCCGCTCCGCTTTTCCGTCAAGCACACTCACAGTTCACATTATGTTCCTCCTGCTTGTGTGGTGTTTTCTCTTTAACCAGTTTTCATAGTGTAGTTTCCCTCCCTGGATGCGTTTTCTAATAATAATAATAATAATAATAATAATAATAATAATAATAATAATAATAATAATAACGGCGACAAAAATAAATTAACAGCTGTTATAGACTTAACACCTATCCATATCCCAGGCTTCGCTCATTGATCGCAAATCCAAAACGTGCCCGCTCAGCTTCAGCCACAGGGTTCTCGTTCTCGCGCGCACCGCACGTTCGTTCTCTCACAGCCTGTAAAGAAGGAGCGCGAGAGAGGAAGAGAGACGAGGAAAGACTTGTGATGTCATGTCCTTCAGCCAATCCCGGTAAATAACTTGGCATTGAACGTTGACTCACAGTGCTGTTGTGCCAAAATGTTAGTTTAGGGATGCTAAAAAGTCACTCCTGAGAATTAGCAGGTTGATATTCTCTAGTCTATGTGAAATACTTTAATTTAAAAACATGAAGTTCAGCTCAGTGCATTTTTTTTTTACTAAATTTGTGGTTAAGTTTGCAAAAGCTGGAGATGGGAAAGCAGAGAAAAGAGAGCTGTGATGAGAGCAGAGAGGAGTGGGGAAATGCATTTCCGTGCATTCAGCAAACTAAAGAGTTTAGAAATGAGGCTGTTTATAACCAGCAAGTAAAAACCAAATGCTATGTTATCAGTTTTCTTCCACAAGGAGTGAAAATCATTTGCAAGAAATACTGCTTCAAGCCATAAACTACCATAAACCCTTCACTATATCAACCAGCTGTCTTTGTTTCACTCATCTGAAATGAAATAGGTCCTACCCTTCAAAGGAGCCCAGCTGATGTTAAGCTGTCACTGTCAGCACAGTAAGTAGCTTTAATTGTGACAGAAAAAAGAAACACACAGTGTTTGAAATAAATGAATCACTAAAATATTAGACAACAAAAGAACATGTGCCCCAAAAGTGGCCTCTTTCTCTGCTCCATCACCTTTTTCTGAGCAGTTCTGAGCATCTCAGCTGAACAACTGAGGTGGGCTGCTAATCACAAGGAGAGTGGAAATGAGAGAAATAATGACGACCAAGCTTTACAGCTTGATGAACTAGCAACTCGTGGAAATGACAATGTTACAAGTGAAATACTTCAGCACTCTGGTAAGCCAAGTTAGCACATTAGAGCATATTCTATTAATAAAATGGTAATGTTAGATCCCTTCCAGCTACAGGATATTAATGGTTTAAAGACAGACACTGCAAATGATGACACGTACCTTCCACGAACCAGCAAATGCTGGAGAAAGCACTGAGATGGTGTCGTTAAGAGGTTAGACTGAGAGGCTGATGTCTCAAAATGCAGAGGGCAGTTATGTGATAAAGGGAAAACAACACTGCTCATGCTGTGCAGCACCCACAGCCTAAAGTTAATTATTGCACGTTCCAAAATTACAGAGCAGCGTTTGAGTCTGTTTGCGGTGCTTATTTAAGTCTTATATATAAATATATACACTGCCAGTCAAAGGTTTGGACACACCTTCTCATTTAATG
>NW_005187613.1:467561-469971 GCF_000239375.1 Pundamilia nyererei
CACCCTGCCATGACACCAGTCAGTCAGAAGTGCCAGCTTGACGTTGGATCCGGTTTAGACCTGTTTTCTATGAGCCTGGGCCACATACACCAAACCACAATCAGGCCAGATGTAGCATGCCATCACATAAGCAGTGCCATCTACGCCAGGCCTGGCCCATGTCTGGATGACAAACCACTTACCATGCCAGAAGTCAGCCAGCAGTGCCGGCGTGACACCAGATCCAGGCCAGACCCGTCAGCTATGTGGGATGAGGTCGTCACCTGAAATGTTTTTCCAACACTCTTGAAGGAGTTCCCAAAGATGCTGAGCACTTGTTGGCTCTTTTGCCTGCACTAGTCCGTCTCATCCCAAACCATTGGGTCAGGTGACTGTGGAAGCTAGGCCATCTGGCGCAGCACTCCATCACTCTCCTGGTGTTGAAAATTAAATGATGATCCAAATACACACAAACCAGATGGGATGGCATGTTGCTGCAGGATGCTGTGGTAGCCGTGCTGGTTCAGTGTGCGTTCAAGTTTGAAATCACATCTCCTCCTCCATGCTTCATGGTGGGAACCATGCATGTAGAGACCATGCGTTGACCCTTTTCTGCGTCGCACGAAGACACTGCAGGTGGAACCAGAGATCTCAAATTTGGACTCACAGACCAAAGCACGGATTTCCATTGGTCTAATGGTCATTCCTTTGTTTCTTGGCCCAAAAAATCTCTTCTGCTGGTTGCTTTTCCTTTGTCCTGGTTTCTTAACAGCTCTTTGACCATAAAGGCCTGATTCACAGTCTCATCTGTCTCCACTGAGCGAGCACACCTGTGATGTGAAAAGTATTTCATCATGATTCTCACTGAGCCAAGGGTTTGCAGCACTGTCAAAAGGCAAAAGCTGGCTACTTTCAGGAATCTATAATTTCAGACATATTTAGAGTTATTCATCAATTTTCTCTTTGCTACATAATTCCATATATCTTGTTTCATATATCTTATTCTTTCATATATTAAATGTCTTCAGTTTGTATCTACAATGTGGAAGGTCGTAAAAAATTAAGAAGAACCATTAAATCAGAAGATGTGTCCAAACTTTTGACTGGTAGTGTAAATAATTATATGATCAACAATGAGATGAGAGACTTTTTGTCATGGCTGGGGCAGCAGACGTGTGGTGGAGTTAAATGAGGACCCAAGATGCAGGAAACGGCTAGATGCAGGTGAGTGTTTGTTTACAAAGGGTGAAATATAAACAGAAACAAGGGTGGCGAGGACTGCACAAAGACACGAACCTAACCTGGGAAAAACGAATGAACCTGGAACACGAGATGAGAACAGACAGACACGGAGTAATACCAACTAACACAGAGTCATGCAGACGACGCGACAAGGAACACAGGCAGACACACACTATAAATACACACGAGGTAATGAGGGGAATGACACACAGGAGGGGAGCACAGCTGAACCACAAGACGAGACACAAACCTTCAAAGTAAAACAGGAAACACACAGACTGTTTTACAACACAAACTTGGGGACATGAACAGAACAGAGGAAAGACACAGGTAGGGCTGGTAAAACACTAAACACCAGATTCAACCCTAAGAACTAATACAAAATCAGAATTAGCACAAAACACAAGATGAAACCAAAAGGAAACACAAAACACTGCGACCATGACACTTTTAGATGACAATGAAACCATTTCTGCAGTAAGAGGCCTAAAAAAGGAGATAAGATCATGAAAATCCCTTCTAACTGTGGTCATTCAGTACAACATGTGTCTGCCCAGATCCCAGAAGTGGGAATTAATGAGGTATAGCATGACTCTGAATTTCATCCAGAAAAAACCCAAAACTCCAGCTTTCATCAGCCCAAAGGGATGATCGAGATATAAGACTTGGAGATGACTCTTCCCTTTCTGCCACATAAATCTGAAAAGCAAATCACCAATTTCAGTATGAGTCTAAAAATGCAGACTTTCCCCTGGTGGTAACGTACACTGAACAGTTCAAGAGAGATATTCTCCTCCCTCTTGTGAACTCAGTACAGACATTAGGGAATGCTCAGTTTGATGGAGTAATTTCACACACTGTTGGGGATTAAATATGGAAGTGGGGACATGAAGCAGGCTCTCCGAAACCACTTAAAGATGGGCACAATATTTGGTGATGTGGATATTAAGGAGCATTTGACCAAAGTACAGTACTGTGTCTGTGAAGGAAACCACTGGTCTGTATGGTCTTAGTTTTTTCTACAGCAGCAATTTAGCTGAACTGTATCCCAACCTCAGCTCTGACGTGTGACTCAAAGCAAAAGCTCAGAAATGCATCTGAGGTCAGGAGCATCTATCACCTCTTGCCCAGATTTATTCTTGATATTCAAACACACGAGGGTGCAGTAATGATAATATTACGTTTTTTA
>NW_005187613.1:485616-487043 GCF_000239375.1 Pundamilia nyererei
ACGTGCAGGAGTGGAGGTTCAACGCTGGAACGTTGAGCCTCCTCCCCCCCACTTCCGGACCAGGTTATGGATCGTTCCTCAGTGGGTTTGTGAGATGAGCCCAGATTGAGTGGTGGCTGGTTGTGGCGCCATCTTGCAGGACGAGCTCAGAGTGGCGTAATCTTGTGCAGGAGAAGCTCAGAGTGACATAATCTGGTGCGCGTGCGAGAGGTGGCCCGGATTGAGTGGTGGCTGGTTGTGGCCAACTCTCGTGTGCGTGCAGGAGGAGCTCTGAGTGGTGTAATCTGGTGCGTGTTTGAGAGGTGGACTGGATTGTGTGGTGGCGTGGGCGTTGCGCACTCTTGCAGGAAGGGCTCAGAGCGGGTAATCTTGTGCGCCCAGATTTTATGTGGGAGCAGCGCCCTTTCGCACATTAGCGAGAGGGCGCTGCTCCCACGCGTTTTTCCTGTCCCTGCAGGAGCAACAGGAACTGAAGGAGGAGCAGGAGCGGCTGGAGATGCAACAGGAGTAGCAGGACCTGCCGGACGAGCATGAGCAGCATTCTTCACCTGATGGAAGAGACAGGAGCAGCAGCCATCATTAATAAATGCAACATCATATCAAAATAATAAAATCAATCAGTGTCATTCATAAAGTTGAAGTTGTGTCACTTCAGTCTTCAGCACTTCCTCAAAACATGAAGAAATCCTTTCTCCTTACAAATATCTCTGCCTCACATGATTCTTTGATTAAAACTCATTGTTTAAGTTTATTGGTAAATATTGACACTGATACACACTGTGAATGTGTATGCCAGTGTTGGTGGTCATCTCAAGTTCACTGTACAGATAAATATATATATACGTATACATAAATATATGTAAATACGTATAAAGTATGCATTTTTAATGTGCCGTGCTCAGTTATGTTGCAGCGCTGACTCAAAACTCAAAAGAAACCCTTCAGATTTTTCAGCAATGTCTTCAAACCTGGTTTTTTGCTCTTCAAACATGGGAATTCCATTTAATATCACATGTAATTGTGGGAGCCAAACTTAAGGTGCCAATGCTGTAATCCACAAACCTATGGGTGATGTCAGGGTGGCTGCATTGATCTTTTACATACAGTCTGTGGTTAAGATGCAGAAGTGCATCTGTTGTACCACTCTAACATAAACTGCATCAAGAAAAAAACATAAATCTATTTTTAAGCAAACTGAATTCACACAGTGATCACACTTTCTGCTTCTTTTACCTGCACCGTTCACTATTGTCTGCAATGGATATTTAATCTCCTCTGTTTCAAGGCTTGAATTAGTCCAGCAGAAACTTCATTTAGATGAGAAAGAGAGAGAAAGTTGAGGGGTGATGATTATCCGGTTGTTCAGTCTGACGTCACTAGCCGTGTCTGGGCCTAAACTCCGCTGCAGGTCCATATATCAAACGATC
>NW_005187613.1:488085-490269 GCF_000239375.1 Pundamilia nyererei
TGAGTCCATTATCTTATAAATCAGTAGGCCCTAACCCCACTATACTTGCTACAGTGTGTCGCCCACCCAAGCTAAATAAAGACTTTTTGAATTAATTTTCTGAGTCCAGTGTTATTACGCTGGTTGAATTTAATTTACGTAGGGACACTCTCACTCTTGTGAGGGATTTCTCATCATGTCTTGGTAGCTTTGGTCTACAGCAATTGATTCATTTTGCCAACTTACTCCAAGAGCCATATTCTTGATATTATCTGTTGTTCTGGTGTTGCTCCTTCAACCTCCCCATATCTGATCTCAAGCTAGTATCTTTTGATGTCAATTTAATATTATCTAAGTCAAATTATTTTCCCTCTGTTTCATATCACAACATAACTCGGGCGTCAGAGGGAGTGCTCGCCCAGGGCGCCAAACAGGCTAGGACCGCCACTGCTTGGAACACCTTTGCACAAAGACTAGTCTGAGGATGTGTCACTAACAGATGTGACAGTATAAGGATGCTCTCTCTGCAGCCAAATCTGAATATTATGCTGTTCTAATCAGGTCTGGTGAAGGAAAGGGTCAGACCCATCGGTCTACTTCAAACTGCATTCTTCAGTCACTTGACAGTTTTCCACCCCGGCTTCACTGGACTGGGCAGTGTAATATTTGTATGACCTTTTTTAATAGTAAGATCAGTAATATCTACTAATAGCTGGCTCTGGCACCTGCAGCGCTGTGCTCTGAAGCCCATTTCATTTCAGTAGTTGGGACAGTTACAAAGCTTTCTTCTTCATGAATAAGCAATACATGTTTGTTTTAATTTATTAAACATAATACAACACAAACTATTGTAGAGGATACAAAGTCAGAAAGATAGAAGGACCCTGTGTATCTAGTGGACTTAGAGCGAACACACAAATGACGTGTAGGCAGGGTGCAGCCTATAAGTTCCTTTGCTCTGCGGTCAGTGCAGCACATGCACCGTCCTTTGTGAAAAGGCCTTTAGGTCCCCTTCTATTTATTATTTATCTTTTACCCTTTGATGACATATTTAGGAAATTTGGCATATATTATCACTCTTATGCTAGTAATACCCAGCTCTGTCTGTCCACTAAGCCTAATTAGGCTCTCCCACCACCTTCTCTCACTTACTGCCTACGTGAGATTAAATCATGGTTGTCTGCTAAACTTCTTAAATTAATAAACACGGACAAAACAGAGGTTCTTCTGGTAGAAACTAAAATCGTTTTAGACAAAAGTGAAAGATTCTCGCTGTGCACTGACAATTTTCAAACGTCTTCCTTCCAGGTTAATAATTGAGGTGTTGTTTTTTTAAGCTCCTTAAATTTTGGAGCACATCAATATTATTACTGTCTGCACATTTCCACTTACGTAATAGTTGGCTGTGCCCGTCCCTTACAGCTAACAGTACTGCTCTTCTTGTACATGCTCTGGTTATAACCCGTGTTTATTACTGTCATTCTATCCCCTCTGTCTTTGTATGCAGATTCCTTCACAGACTTGGTCTAAAATGCAGTCACTTGTGTCATTAACAGAAACCCTTCTAGTACTCCTGTCCTTCAACAGCCTCACTGGCTTCCTTTAAAACATCGCATTCATTTTAAAATTCTGCTTCTTACTTTCAAGCCTCTTCATAATCTTGCACCTCCATGGCTCTGTTTTTTTGCACAGTGTCACTTCTGCCCATACTTTCCCTATCTTTAATTTTGATCTTTTGATTTTAGTTTATGATGTTAATTCTATGGCGTCTTCCCACTGTTATTTTATCTATGCTATGATTTTTGTTTATTTGCTTGTAAGGTGTCCCTGAGTTTCTTGAAAGGCGATTATGAATGAAATGTTGTGTGTACATGGGAAACTCTTCACTATCATTCGCCTGGACTCAAAAACCAAGGTCAGGGCGGTCCTCATCCACGAATTGCTGTTGCAAACTGCACAGCACTGATGTCACACAGAGAAGCTGGTTTGCAGCAGGGACATGCGAATTATACTTCTGCCAGGCACGTTGGAGGCATTAGAGCTCCAAACCCACCCACTTCCTCATGCCAGAGGAGACGAGGCTCCGCGAGTAAAATTAAGACTGTGTTTTCTGTTCCAATGTTAAAGACATGAAGACAGTAGTCTCTGCTTGTAAGCTCTCTGTGAGCTGGCTAAGAGACTTTAAGTGTTTCTGAGATGGCTGAT
>NW_005187613.1:492385-493424 GCF_000239375.1 Pundamilia nyererei
AAATAAATGTCAGTTAAAACACAAGGAACAAGTTGAGCTTTATTACGACTCGAGGGGAGTAACACATTTCATGCATCCAAACCTGTTGCTCCATGCACTGCTTGTGGTCATTCTCTCTGTGTGCAGGCCTTGGCAATAAGTGTTTGTGTCCCAGCCTGCACCTTAAAAACTGATTATGCTACAGGACCAAAACGTCCCAGCTTACTGTGTGTCTATATGCCTATAATGGCACTATTGCACTATGCACCACAGCCTGCACTCCCAACAACTATTGCTCTTGAGGCCCCTTTTCAGTGATTTGCATCCTGAGGACTGTTTTGCTCCACAGCCTGTGACTTCAAAGACTGTTGCCAGTGTCCACCCCTGAGCCTATTACTCAACCTGTTCCAGTTCCCCAGGACAGACTGGCTAGGGCCCAGCTAGTCCCCTGTCCCTATTCCCAGGGAAGGTTGGGTCCAGCTTTTCCCAGCAACCATTTCAGTTCCCGGAGTAAGGTTGGATGGGGCCCATCTGGTCCCTGTTCCAGTTCTCAGAGCAGCTAGGTCTCCGCCGCTCAGCTGCACCTGTTCCTATTCCCAGGGAGAGAGCGGCCAGTCTTCCTTGACAGCCTCGGCTATCAGTAGATGCAGCTAAGTGCCTTGCACATCCCCAGTCGCAGCACCCAAAGCAGATTGAGCACCCTGTGTCTGGTCCTGTTCCATCCCAGCTAGAGGTCTTCATTTAGTTCTGAGAATCCTCCTGGGTCCAATCCTTCCTTGCCTCACAAGCGTACATGACAGTTTGGCCCAGGATCTCTGCCCTAGACAATACCATCAACAACGCACATCTTAAGATGGGAGACACCTTAACGTACCTCACCTACCTAACTCTGGCGATTCTCGTACTCTGTCTGAGAATGAGAATCGCCAAAACTGTAACCATCATATGAGCTGTTCGCACTAAAGTAAAAAATAACATCACTTCATGCGGACACCCTCTCGGTGCCAGCTGCAGTCTCAAGGCTGGAGCTGAACAACAACACCCTGATAACGACTGTGTT
>NW_005187613.1:494026-507826 GCF_000239375.1 Pundamilia nyererei
GTATGTATGGTCGGAGGGTAAGATGGCGCCGCCATTGCGTGCAATAGGTCGGCAGCCTTATGGAATTTCCCCTTGTGGGACTAATAAAGGTATATCAAATCAAATCATGCCAAGACTGAACAAACCCGTGTAGAGCAAGAGCTAGCTGACTTAAGACACCAAGCGGGAACAAGGCTATGGCATACATGGACAAGGGAGAGAATAGGGGACTGCTAGAATGCTGCTACACATGTAGCCTCAGTTAAAGGGTTTACATGAAGAGGATGTGGGAACTACGGGTTCTTTGACACCCAACTTCTACAATAACATCAATACAACTAGTAACTCATTGTTAAACATCCAGCACCCTGAGACTGTAGGCTAAGCTGAAGAACGGGGCACATGGACTAGGCCGTGTAAGAACCACTATAAAGGTCGAGACAACAAAGATCCATGAGTACATCGGAAGATGGCCACAACCACTACTGCGCTTAGTGAATACCTCAGGCGGAAGACACCAGGAAGAAGAATAGGAGCAAAAGGAGGCATTATGGAAGGACAGGCCCCCATATTCGATGTACCACCAGCAGGGAGAAGAAGTGTCTGAATAAAGCTGAACTAAATAACAGCACAGAGGCACTAATCATGGCAGCACAGGAAGAAGCTCTGACCACAAGATCCATAGAGGCTGGGGTCTATCACACCAGGCAAGACCCCAGGTGCAGTAAAGCCCCTGAGACAATCCAGCACATAACAGCAGGGTGCAAGATGCCAGCATACATGGAACGCCATAACCAAGTGGCCGGCATAGTGTACAGGAACATCTGTGCTGAGTACAGCCTAAAGGTGCGGAGGTTAAAATGGGATATGCCCCCCATGGTGGTTAAAAAAGACCAAGTTAAGATCTTGTGGGACTTCCAGACAAACTCGCAATGGCTAACAAACCGAACAATGCTTGTTGGTTGGCAAACAGTGGAAGAAGGCCTTAGTGATAGATCTAGCTATACCAAGTTAGAACAACATCAGGAAGAAGAGAAGCTGGAGAAAACAGCCACCACCACTCATTCATGTAAGGATCTAATCAGACAGTCAAATGCTAACAACTTACACATGATAAAGATGACGTGATGAAGCAGTGACTTTGAATGTGACAAGCTGTTGGTGTAAGACAGGCTGGCCTCAGAAAATCTGAAACTGCTGATCTACAGGGACACACAGACATCCTCAGGGTTTACAGAGATGGTAAACAAAAGAGAAAATAGGCCGTGAGCGTCGGTTCTGATGAAAATGCATTCTTGATGCTGGATTTAGAGAAGACTGAGTTTGAGCTGATAGGAAGGCAACAGAATCAACCACTCATTACAACCAAGGCATGCAAAGAGAGTATCTATGGATAAACAACACATTGAACCTTGAGGCAGATACACTGCAGCAGCAGAAGACCAAGCTGGGTGCCACTCCTGAAAATCCCTGGATGGTCTAGTGATGAGTCTGGACTCAAGGGTGATGGTGTAATGCTGTGGGAGGATACTTTCTTTCTTTGAATGCATTAGTCCTAATTAAGCACCGTTCAATTAAGCACTTGTGATTCAGATTAAGGTCGGCTCAAATTACAGTGTCTGTCTCTGCACGTGTACACTGCTCTACAGATTTTACTGAGGAAATTAGGATTCATATACTTTACAGGTGTTTTTGGATGTAATGCTACAAGAAAAAGTGGAACGAAATGATGCTTCTTGAATTCACTGGATACAGCAGTAAGATGAACTGTGTGCTTGTGTGTGTTTGATACAACAAGCTTACATAAGGAATTCTACTCAACCTCATCTCTGACTTGCACAAAAACACACTGCATGTGTCATTATGAGTTGAAGTGGAGCAATTTTGGCTCAGCCATTATCTGCTTACACAACCCACTACAGTGAGGAGAGTCTTGATGTGTGCTTGTGTGTGCGAGCACTAGCTGGTTTTTGTAGTGTACAAGGACAATGTCCACCACACGTTTTATATTACAAGGACTGGGCCGGTGCCCTCATAACCCACCTCCACGATTTCTCCAGATGTCATCATGGCTCAAAATAACTCAGCTTTTGTTTCAGGAATCTGAAATCTGTGTATTTAAACAGTGCCCCTTTGGTGGGCGTGTATTGGTTTGTAGCTCTTAGTTGGCAGCCTCATCAAGTAACCTCGTCTTTGATCCTCAAGCCCTATGTTGACTGCTTCACTCTAGCCCAGCCAGCTGCTGAGCTATTCAGATGGCATTCATGACTGCTCTTTGTTGTTAAGGTAACATTCTGTGATAGAGCTGAGTAATGAATAGCATCCCTCTCGGGACACAGCCCAGGGTGCAGTTATTAAATATTCTGTGGTTACAGAGAGAAACAGCACAGCCTCTGGCCATTTTCCTGTGTCCATGAAGGCGAAAATAGAAGAGGAACTATGTGCTACATGAAAATAAGGTGTTTCCTGCATGGGAAAAACAGTGTTGAGCATTCGAGAGCTGTGCCACTGCAGATATTACCAGGAAATACAGAAGAAGCCTTACATAAACATGCCTTTGGGACTGTGCAATTAGGGAAGAAGGAAGACCTACTGTGTGCTATTTCAGTAGTACACACAGACTGCATGTTAGTACTTGTGATTTAGTTGTGTGAAGCACTACTCTCGGTCATATCAAAACCCCGTGACTGCTGGCTTGTTGACTTCTTGTCTGCTAGAGGTCTGTGCTGCCACTGCTGTCCCTGGGATGTGAAATTCTGCCTATTTGTGCATGTTGCCCATTTTCTCACGAGCACATTGTCTAACACAGGCCTATGTCACAAGCACTGACATGCATTATTTCAAACTGGATAAATCTAGCTAGTTACAATGTTACTGTAACCTTTCCTGAGCCTGCTACCCCAGACCTCTGAGGTCATCAAGGGTAACCAGCAAAAATATACATTTCTAATTGGACTGGCATCTAAAATAGCAGTGTTTTTACACTAAAACCCAGTCTCTAAGCAGTTTTATATATAACAGCCCCAACATTAATGCATTGGTTTCACAAGAAATGCTAATATAGATTAACATAGACCTGCATTACAATTCAAAGGTTTGGACACAACTTCTCACTTAAGTTTTACTTTATTTTCATTTTCATTGTAGATTCTCACTGAAGGCATCAAAACTATGAATGAACACATGCAGAATTCTGTAGTAAAGAAACGTGTGAAATAACTCAAAATATGTTTTATATTTTAGATTTAGATCCTTCAAAATAGCCACCCTTTGCTTTGGTTACTGCTTTGCACACTCTTGGCTCCCTCGATGAACTTCATGAGGTCGTCACCTGAAATTATTTTCCAACGTTCGTGAAGGAGTTCCCAGAGATGTTGGCCCTTTGCCCTCACTCTACGGCCACGGCATGTCACTGCAGGATGCTGTGGTAGCCATGCTGGTTCAGTTTGCCTTCAGTTTTGAATAAATCCCCAACAGTGTCAGCAGCTCCTGCACTGGGGAACACATTGACTGAGAAACTGTCATTTCTCTTTAATTAGCTGATTGGTTCTTGGTATAATATGAATTCAAATAGCTATCAAATAATGCTTTCGGCTGTGCACCAACTTGACTTCTGCACAACACAACTGATGGTCCCAACTCCATGAAGGAGGCAAGAAATTCCACAAATGAACCGTGACAGGCTCACCTGTGAAGTGAAATGTATGGTTTTCGGGGTTTTTAACGTGAACTTTGAAAGAAATATTTGCGCGTTACCATAACAACCAGAGAGCATTATGGTGCAGAGAGGAGGATGTTACTCTCTGTCGTTGGTGCATTTCAGGAGGACGCTGCTAACAACGTTGCACAATTACACAGTGAATTTGTGTTTATTATTATATTTACAAAATACCAGTTTCTGTCTCGGCCGTATGGTTTTATTTTGCTGTATTTATCTGCGACAGCTTAAAGGCCGCTCCGTTAAACTGGTCCGAGGCGCAAACAAGGCTGCGGAGCGCTGCACTAAATGTTACTGAATTATATTATAATGTCCCACATTTCACCTAATTCTTTAACAGCATTCATATTTAAAGCTTTAAATCACCATTTATCCTCATGATACTGATTTAATTTGTGCAAATACTGACTTCGTTTGGTGAGCAGTGTGTATTTTACAGTGATGTCCTCAGGCTAAAATATCAGCATAATCTGTCTCCATTTAGGTCTATTCTTAGGAGGTATAATACCATGTTTATGCCTCAGCAATACCATTACACAAAGCTCTGATTAAAAAGTGTGTGGAGCACCAGTTTAGGTCCAGGTGTGACTCAGAGCGGAGGTCTCCCCCTCCCCTTTCTCCCTGCTTTCTCGAGTCACTAAAACTATTTAACAAAGGTGACAAAAATCTCCCCCAAATCAAAGCATCTTCTGCCATTTATAGTACACAGTTTACTATGAACGATCAAACGGTTCTTTGCCTGACTGCATGTACTGTGTTGACATTTAGACAATATGTTGGTGTTCATGTTCACGGCAATTTAGCAGGATAAGTTACACTAAACATCAGGTCGAGACTCCAGAACAACGCCACCCTCATTAAAAATGCTGGTCTGAAGTCAAAAGTGCTAAAGAGTGCTGGTATAGGACTCTGAACAAAGAAAGACAATGCAGTCCGTCTACTAAATAACATAAATATAATCTTTATTTCTGTATACATATGTTTAGAAGGCCAGAATAAAAGTTTAACAGCCTTGTATGAGAAACACTTTTGTTTAAATTTAAACACAAAGACTAACATTAGCTGTCATTCACAGATACAACTTTTCACTAACAGTCCAGTTTGCTTCTGCTTTTGTGTGACTATGAGAAATGTCCTGCAGACTGTCGGCTGTGTTAGACGTAAGTGTTGACCAGCTAATAGAATATAGGGCTAAACTGCTACTAAACTATACATTTGTCATACATATGTACACACAGGCATGCACACATCGTCCACTTTTACTATGATCACTTTTTACCACTCCTACCCCTACAAAAACAAACAAGGTGATCATTCAAGTACCTTTAGAAAAGGTGTGATGTCTTATAGGCATAACACTGGTCACGATCAGCACTCTGAACCTGCTTTCATAGTTCTCATGTTATGTGCCAAAGGTGGTAGTTCTTGAAATATAAATGAGCCTCCAGAGTGGAAACACTGGTTAATCACTGGGACTGAAACAAACAAAAAAACAACATTGGTGACAAACTAAAACTATCTAAACCACTCATGGAAGACCTTGTAGCAGTGCTGTGGTAGCTGTCGTTACTTCACAACAGTTGGTTCCCTTTTTGTGTGGCATTTTCTTCAGGTGTTCTCTAACAGTACAAAGACACCTGAGTCTGTTTTCAGGTACCCTGTGTGATTGGTGTACCTGTGCCTGTTACCCAATGGGTGGGAGGACAGGGCCACATGACCCTGGTTGATTAAGCAATTAAGGAGCCAGGTAGACACTGTGACACTGGGAAAGTAGATGAACCATGGCACAAAGCACAGGACCAGCTTCAGAGCTCTGGGCTTTCCTACTGTGACAAATCAAAATGTTTGCCTTGAACAGGGCCCATGTTACATTTGTAATGTGTGCATGACTATGTAGAGAAAAGCGGGCCTGTAGAAGCAGCAGTGAAGACAGGGCCAGTGTAGAGTCCTGGTCCATCCACAGGAACCTTTGGATAGAAGAAAATAAAAAATTAATGCAACCTTGCATTTTTATTATTGATTATGCCACCAGCATTTAAAAAGCAATAAATTCTATGTGTAGTACAACTTTGAGAATGCCTTAATTACATTACAAAAACATTTACGTTAGACTAAAATGATAAAATCTCTTTTATTTTGAAGACTTTTTTCATACTGTATCCTATAACGTCTTTAGATTGTTGATTCTTTAACCTCTTAAGCCCCGAGCCTGACTGATCTCCTGCCTTTTGGCCCCGTATCAGGGGGCGTTGGGGCTTAAGAGGTTAAGGACGCAAACAGAAGTGATTACGTTCACGGTTCATACTATCCATCTGTATATGCTTAAATAAAATCTTTTTGATGTGTTTTCTTTGTTAATTTAACCACATACAGACATTCAGAAGAAGTGCCCTTCAACTGCACACTATCACTGCTCTGTGAGGCTGAACCTGCACGGTGACATAAAGGTTCTCGATCATTTCAGGGTCACAGCACACAGACTTATGACTAACTACGTAAATAAATGCTACATTTATTTATGTAGTTAGTCACAACTACATAAGCAATAGTTATTACAGCAGCCAGTGTAGACTGAAGGCTCTCGCTGAGCAATCAGTTACAGCGGATCCACTCTTTTCTTTGTAGTTACACACTTGCAGGGTGACTTATATTAAAAGTGACGTGACTGTCAGAGCTGTGACTGCTGTGGGTTACCTCTCCCAGAGCTTGCAGGGCAACTGTGGCTGCCATGGCCTTGGCGTGCTTCTTATTGGGACTGGCTGTCTGGGGTTGGTAGTCCACACCATTCACTGTGACCTGGAGATAACACAACACATAACTCTGTTCACTAACAACATCCAACAAACACAGGTCCAGATTAACAAAATCCACTTTCTGGGATCGTAAACAACACGTGAATCTGATGCATTTAATTAAAACACTTTTTTAGCAGTTTTTTAAAAGGTTTTTAATTACATGCACTCTCAAGGATTTAGCATGAGGGACAATAACACGAGCCAGGAAGTACACCTGTGTGGTGCTCAATCATCTTTGATCAAATAGATTGAAATAAAAAAGCCTCACATATACAAAAACATGTGTTTAAGAGTTGGTAATAGGGTCACAAATGAAGTTAAATAAGGCCAAAATGCATACGAGAGGAATAAAGAGCTGGCTGTATATAACAGAATCAGGTGCTTCCCTTTGTCACATACAGTCACATTGTACCACTACAGTAACATCTTTGAAACTGACACCACAACAACTGGGAAGCAGCAGAGACTCCAAACTCCCCCTGAGATGCTGGATATTACGAACACAGATCACTATTTATAATTTTCATTTTCTCAGATGCACCTGTAAGTTACCCAAAAGTAATGAGATTACTGTTACTTTCCCATAAGCACGCTGCGTTACTGCGTTACTAAACCGTGGTTTGTTTGTGAGAGCGTCTCATGACAACGACGTACGAGCGTGCGACGCCCGTGGCAGCAACAGACGTGTGCAGATCAACAATGGATAATATAGAGTGCAGAGAGAGTACATGCAGCGTTCAACGCTTGGAAGTAATCACATTACTTTGAGTTTGATTCTGTAAAAATCCACTGTTCACTCTGTGTGGGAAGAAAACTTTCTACAGCGAAAAATGAAACTTCAAATGTGAGCGAGCGGCGAGCAGCGAGCGCGCTGCCACGGGAACGCGACGCTCACAGAGAAACCCCCGAATGCGTAAACGAGTAAACAGTAAATTAATGGGATTACTTTCTTGGAGAAGTAATCAGTAATTACTAAACTAATTTTGGGAGTAACTAATTACTATTTTCAAGGCCAACACTGTTGGTCATATAAGGTGATTTACCCACCACCAGCAGTAATGTGATTACTATCGTCAGATGATTTTTGTTGCCTCTGATTATAAAGCCTGCAGAGCAGGAAGCTCCAGCTGCAGAGTGACTGTGTGGGGTTTAATGACGTAGTGGAGAAGGTGCAGATTGTCGCCAGCTTCACACAGAATGAAAATGACCCACCTTGAAAAGAAAATTCTTGCGGTGGTCAGGACCACTGTGATGGACCATAACAAAGTCTGGCTGCATTATCTTTCTCTTGTTACACAACTCAATGAGAGCAGACACCGGGTGCTTCCCTGCACACACATAAAAGGACATCGTTAGATTTGGAGAGCGCTCAGAGGAAGCTCTTTTTCTACAGAAGCATTGATATTTATGATGAATATCTTTTGTCCTTGTTTATGTTTGACATGCAGCTCAGACCCTTGCAGGAGCTTTTGCGGTTTACTACAGATTTAGAAGTTACTATTCCTGAAAAAAGATCGACTGCACAAACAGTTCAGAGAATTCTGTTTATTGTTTATGTGAGATCGCCATCTTGTGGAAAACATCGGCACTGCGGCTTATTTGTTCTGGTTTTGCACATTTTATATGTTGTAGTGGCAGAGCTGCGTAAGTATGTTGCACATAATCACGTATATCTGCACCTTTGTTCTGATTCACATCACTTTGCTGAGGATAAATTACACACACTGTTCTGATGCTACCGATACTTTGATCCTGTGGATGAAGGCTGAGAGCCAGACTTACAATGCAAACTGCACGTTGGAAATGAAAAGTTACTTCCTGGATTTACCAAAGACGTGCAGCAGCATGTTTGTAATTGACAGGCATGGTTGTTTATTGTTTATGTATTTGTTGGAATTTTCCTTTTAGAGGTGAATGCCTAAACATGTAAGTGCTGCTGCGTTTATGGACTTAACAGTAACTTCTTTAACATGCAAATTGGTTCGTTTCTGGACACAAATACTGTTTTATCTTCTTCTGTCAATCCTAAATGTCAGCTGATACACACGGATTTCAGATTTGGTGG
The DNA here is from genome assembly GCF_000239375.1 of Pundamilia nyererei. Lineage (NCBI taxonomy): Eukaryota > Metazoa > Chordata > Actinopteri > Cichliformes > Cichlidae > Pundamilia > Pundamilia nyererei. The sequence continues at coordinate 502,584 of NW_005187613.1, forward strand.
AGTAATATATTCATTCTCCAGCTATCACACCCTCACAGATGACACTCACTCAGCAGAAACCTCTAACAGCAGGGTCTGATTCTCTGCCTCTCACTGGTCCTAAGCACCATCGTTATCATAAAGAAATGCATGTAGAACAAGTTTACTGTGTATTTGCTCCTGTGGGTCTGATTGGGTTTTTTGATGAGCTGCAAGACTAAAGGTCAACAGTATCACCATCTTTCAGGAAACAAATTCAGGTGTATTTTACCCATCAGATCCTTGGTTACTACCAGTCCACCAGTTTGCTTCTGTAGTTTCTCTCCTTCAGCAACTAGACCTAAAACATTAAAGTCAACATCAATAATGTGGTATTATTTATAATATCACCCATACACTTCCCTAAAGAGTGAAATGTGAGAATCGTACTATAAACTAATATTTGTGGCCAAATAACAGTAAATCCATGCAATATGACACCATATAGATCCCACTGCCTTCACTATCACCGTCTTGCAAAGCTTGTGTGAGCATCTATTGTCGAGACTCCGCAGCAAAAAGTGCATCACTTGGTTTCTCGTACCTTTGCGGTCAACCTTAAAGTCAATAACGATGGGTTCCACGGTACCCTCGCGGTTCCTTCCGAGCCCTTCGCCTGTCTTCCACCCCATCTTTCTCATCAGGAACTCCCCGACACCCCCTGACACTGGAGCTGCCCTGAGAAACTGGTCCTAGTCAGAACACAAACAACACAGTAAAAAGTCAGAAGGGAGAAAAGAAAGAAAACAACATCTACACGAGCGCAGGGATGGGCAGGATATGTTATCACATTTTCATCGCAAACATTTTCTTCTCATGCTCCTTGTCACAGTCGCAATTGTGTGGTGTCTCTTTAAGACAGCCTAAGGTGATGTTTTGTGATGTCACAAGTATGCGCTGCTGCCCATGCTGTGGGAGAAACATGCTGCACATGAACGCTGACTGAGATGAACCTCGTATCTTTATACCTAACTCAAAGCAACGTTACGGGTTGTGTGAACACTGCTCGCTTCATATATGATGAGACAGCAGCCGTTCAACCGGGCCGTGTAAGGTTGATGAAGAGTGTGTTTGTTAAAGGACGAGCACTGTGGAATTCCCAGTGTGGTCGTGAGTCTGTGACCGTCCTGCCGAGTGTTTCTGCCGCCTCCTCTCAACCACTGAATACAACCCACGTTGCAGCATGCAGTGAAGTACACGCAGGTTAAATGTAGGTAACTGAACGTGAACCAGCGATCGATTAGAGCAGGCAGATACGTCTTCTTCATGTTTATGCTTTGAGAACATGCGATTCGATAAGACTCCAAAGGTTTTGATCACGACAGCAGTGATGAGTGCGGCTGCTGTCTTAAAAACACACTGTTTGTATTCCAGCTGTGGCAGACAGGAAGAAGAGGCTGCACAATAACTTACACACTTCTTTGCTGCTGTTGTTGAGAAAAAAAGGGTTGAATCTTGCATCACTTTCTATTTGCACTCAAGCTTCTGGATGTATACTACAGTACGCATGTGATGACACGGCTGCACTACTGCACGTCTTTTCTTCTATATTGTCTAGAAGAGTTATAACCTCTGCTTTCTAACAGCCTCAGATGTGAGGCTCAGTGTGAAAATACTGAGCATAGTATACTAGACGTGGTGCAGAGCTTCACTAGGAGATGACTACCAGGGGGTTAAAACTCAATCAAGCTTGATTTTTGCGTTGAATGCTGTGTACATTACCTTCTTCAGCCATGCTTGTGGTCCACTGGTCGAGAGCTCCTCAGAGCTGAGGACCTGGGCTCCAGTTGAACCAGTGAAAAGACCAGGAACCGTGTTGGATTGGGCCCAAGCATCTACCTATTGAAAAAGGACACTTCTATAAAATAAGAGCGTTTAAGCATGTCTGTATTTGTCTGACACAACTGTCAGTATTCCGAGATTAGCTATCCCCATTCTCTGGGCTTCACGTTTGCTACCATGGGTGGGAATGCAGATTTGATTTGGCAGGTTTTCTGACAGATCCACAGGCCTCTGGCTGCTCTTTTTGATTTTATAGAAGAAACACTGTCACATAAATCATTAAGACTAATTTCATTCACGAAGCGTCTACAAAACATCTGCTTCCAAACAGATCAACTGCAGCTGCTGCAGTCAGTATCAAAGTGGCAGCTCCACCTCACACTCATGACAGCCGCACAGATATTTATGAGGCTCAGTCACCACTTAATCAAAGCTGAATGTTTTCCCAAGTTTACGCTTTTGTGAAATTGTATAATACGCATAAAATACTATAACACTCAGAATTAACCTCAGCAGCTACAACATTATACAAGTATTAATATGTGAGTAATGTCTCAGCAGTGGTACACCAGGGACAGATCACCTACTACTAGTGTGTGAATGTGTGTGTGACTGAATGTAGTGTAACGCACTTTGGGGTCCTTATGCACTGAGTAAAGCGCTGTGCAAATACAGGCCATTTACCATTTTTACCATCTACTAATCAGAAGGCTGGTGGTTCGACCCCCATCTGCTCCGGTCTGCATGTCATCCTTGGGCAACACACTGACGCCAAGTTGCTCGAATGTGTGTGACTGTTGGGTAGAAAGCACTTAGCATGGAACAAAGTGCTTCTGCAAATGTGTTTGAATGGGTGAAGGAGGCAAGTTGTGTAAGCAGCAAAGCAGTATGTAAGAACCATTTACACTGAACATGAAATGCTTTTGTGTCTTTTGTGCATTTTCCTGTTTTACAAAATGCTGACCTGACAAAATGAGAAAAGCCATGTTTAGTTTTTATTGAAAAAAGATGATATTAGGAGCTGAAACCCAGAACAACATTTACATGCTGCACCTAAAACTGAGGCTGCCAGAGTGGTGATACAGTGTGATTATGCTGCTATTATAGCATCTTCATAGTTTCACACGCTAACAATATAACGTTTTTATGGTGAGCACGTTAGCTGCTTTAAACGTTTATTCTTTTGAGACTTATTACCTGCTCTTGTGCTCGGGTGAGCATGCGGATGGCACTGATGTCATAGGGGTTCTCAGCCAATCGCCTCTGAGCTTTGATTCGTTCAGTTACAGCCTGGGTGATGTCTACTTGCTGGAGAGACAGAAAAACAGAGAGCGAGAGAGGTTAGTCAGACACAGGTTTGAGGGTTAAGAAGGAGAGAAGACCCAAACTAGAGTTGTTTTAAACTCTTACAGTCTGAATAAGTCCGTGATACAAAAATATCTTAAACCATTCAATTGTTTTGCAGCTAGTTTACAAAGAACAAAGAAAACGGAGCTTCCTCCAAAACCCTAAATACAAGCACACTGGGTTCATTGGTAACTCTTAACTGGTCAAAGGTTTGGCAGCTGTGTGGCTGAGACTTTGTGTTAGCCCACTGCTGGCTGGTTCACACTCCAGGGCCCCACTTATCTAGAAATCTCTGTTTGTTCATAAACACTTCACTTTACTGATGATTACCTCGTTAAAGACTAAAGTGTTTTCAAGAAACTGTTTAAATTCCATTTTCTCATTTTATATGTCAATAACAACATTACAAATTCAGCCACTTTCCAAATCAATCCATGCCTCCCACCAAACCTAGCGCTTATAAATCAGAAGGTGTGGAAACAGCGGTTCAACAACAGAGAAGATAAAATCTCGATGTACCCTATGTTTCAATGACATACTTCATTTAACTTTTGTAAAGCATTTAAACAATGTTTCCCACAGACAGGCAGTGTAAAAATAAGAGCTCTACCACACAGCAAGACAAAATATGCCCAGAGATCCTTCCAGGAAAATTCATGTCAGCTCTGCCTTCACCACACAAAATCTGTTTCAACGCTGATATTGTCAAAGTTGAACATTAATTAGCATCTCATTAAGCCGCATTTTAAAAACAGCGACCTTTCCAGTCCAATAAAAGTAATGTCTCGGTGCCTTCCCTCAGAGCACGTCTTTGGTGGGACGGGAGTAATCTAGTCCCATCACTGTAGACAAACACTGTCAAAGCACGGTCCAGGCAAATGGCAACAACATACTGTTTGGATCGTTTTGCATTTCATGTTAAACGAAACCTTCTTTGGGGAAACACATGAGGAAGGACGCATGAAGGAAAATGCAACAAAGAACTGAAGCAAACTGAGGGTTTAAATATGGGAAGAGTGAAGAAAGACAGAAACAAACAGCGAGAAAGACACCAGAAGGCACAGGGAATAAAGGGAAGGCAGAGTAGGAACAACAAGAGAGTATAAACAAACTAGATCATTAAACTACGGAGAACTAAGAATACAAACACAAAACTCAGCCTAAGAATTTTATCTCCAACTTCCTTTCAGATAAGTGGTAAATCCACTCTTGGAAGAAGAGACCTGGTTGAGCTTGCTAGCATTAGTACAGGATATCCAGTGGATTTTGTCCAACTAAACACTGTAATGCCTGGCATAGTGGAATCACACAATCACATTTACTCCATGCACTGTTCACCAGCATCGCCCAAATGATCTTTAAAAAGGTGAGAGGTGTTCACTTCTGTTGTATAGTATGCACTATCTCATTTCTCACCTGCAGTTGTGGGTCAGGAAAAACTTTGTCACTGTTGGTCACAAACGCTGGCTGTTCAATAACTTCCTGCAAAACCGCTGCCGTTTCCCCTGATGATGATGATGAGGAGGGTGCTGCTGACAGAACATTTGTTTGGGCCTTTGTTGTAGCAGCAGCCTTCTCGGTTGTTTTGTCAACTGGCACCCATTCTCCATAAGCACCCAGTCCCTCTCCTTCCTGTAACACATTACATTAGATAAGTAACTATGGGTTTATATTAAAAGACATTTTCTTTGATAATTACCTGCAATTAATCAGGTTAAAGGGAGACATTTATTCTGTGGAATACAAAGTGCAGCTCAAAGAATAAACTGAAGCTAGAATTGTTTCAATGCTTACTGTTCATATAGATCAGATTCAGATCATTTTATTGATTCTGACAATTCATTTGCAGCTTAGCCACAACCTGCTCATGCAATCACAGGCACAAATAGAAATGTGTCCACCAACGATCATACAAAGAAGTCCATCTAAGTGTGTCAGAGTTAAGTGATCTAATAGCCAAGGGAATAAAAGATTTGAAGTATCTGTTTGTGTTTCACTGGGAACGAGGTAATGGTGACCTGAGAGGAACTTCCTGAACTCAAATGACGAACATGGTCAGCACAGCTGATTCTTTGGGGGTATTGAGAGGTGCCCTG
>NW_005187613.1:508888-514480 GCF_000239375.1 Pundamilia nyererei
GACATCCCGGTTAAGTGGAACAGAAACGTAGCACTGAGATGCACACTGGAAGTGATTCTATTCAGTCTAATAAAAACGAGTTTCATACCTTCTTACGATGCTGTGTTCCTGAAGACACTGGGAACTCCTTGGCCATGCCTGCATCACTACGGACTGCTGGACGAACTGTTGAGTTCTGATTGGACAAAAATTTGAAATGGTTACTTCTTTTTTCGAAAAAGTTACTTATTACACAACTGCGACTATATCCACCAGAAAAACCCTATGAAGGACCAGGTGACCCCATCCTCTCTGCAGCTTCTCTCCTCCTGTCCCTGCCCACAGAGAATGTGCCAGGCCATCAAAAATAAACCCAAAATGAGCCAAGCAAAAGTCAAACATAAAGACTCACAAAGCTATGACTTTTCAGCTGGTGGAATACATTTGTGGTACTGCTACCTTTTGCAGCAATTGTTTTGCTGCATGTTTTGCAAATTACTGGATGTTTGACATCCTCTTTGTGAAATCCAAACGACAGCGAGTCTCATTCCCTCGCTCTTCTGAAACTCCCACTTTCACCATATTATTCCCTATCTGGGAATTTGAACTGAGTTATATAATTGACATCAGCTCAAGAACAGAAAAACCACTCAAAACATCTGCCCAGTTTTGGGATAGCATTCTTCAGAAAGTTGAAACTAAGATAATCAGTTCACAGTTCACACCAGAACCACAGGAAGAAAACAGCGTGACAAAGAAACCTGCATGTGATGACAGGGTCATGTGTATAGGGACATACTGGCAGCTCAGATTCAGTTAAATGAATCGTACAGACAGATGATAACCTTCAGCATATGAGCCAATCATGTGAACTTGGCCTGATGAGAAAATGGATTTGAATGGCTGTAAAGAATTCCTAAAATATCCAAGATAAATAAACCTCTGAAATGAAAGGATTGTGTAACAAAATGATTGTAAATCCTAAACGTAACATTTCAGCTGTATCACTTATATTTAAGTTAAGTCTGCATCTAATTGGTATTTCAGCTCCTGCATTTCAGGTGTGTTGTGGGTGTACAAAGACTAAGCTATGAAAACTGCGTGTTTGTCCAAATATTTCTGGGTCTGACTGCATTTAAAACAGACACGATGCAGCGCACGTGTGCATATTACATTAACACTGAAGGTGATTGCTTTTGGTTCTCGTAGAGCTGCTCCTCCAAAAGGTTTCTCATCATCCTCTTCGTCTGAAACATGAGGCACTGCCACTGGCAGCTCTTCTGTACTGTCTGCAATCATCTTGCATTTCTGCAAACACACACACATATAAAGAGTAAGCTATGTAACTACGACGCATCGCTCTTGTTTTTCCACATTGCAGGCTGCAGATCTCCATGGCTGTTACAGAACACTGCAGAACTGTACTTTAGAACTGCTATGATCTGAGTAGGATCCTGTATGTAAGCAGACAGAGACCTTTCCACCTATAAAGGTAGAGCGGCAGAGCTTTAACAAAATGTAATGCACTTGTCCTTTAATGTAAGGCTCACTCTATGACATTAACCAAATCTGGGAAAGAAATCCCACCTGACCCTCTTTGAATCAGCTCATGTTTTATACAACAACTGTTGGATGTATGTAAATCCAAAATCATTTTTAAGTATCAGGCTCATCGTTGCTATGTGAGCATGCACAAGGGCCTGGATCACAGAGGATCATGGAGTGCTTCAGTGTTTTAACTCATTGCCTGTTCAGCTTGTGACCGTTTTCTTTTGGCATACGATGGCCTGTCCTTTGCACTAACTTTAGTTGTTTTGATACATAGAAAACATGAAACTTACGTCAGTAAATTCTTTAATGCTAATGCTGTTCGCTTGCTTTGCTACTTTCCTTTTCACCTCCTCCAAATTAGCGATGTTGGGTTGGGCAGGGGCAACGGGTGGCTTCTGCATAATGGAAGGCAGTGGAACCAGTGACGACAAAGTGCCAATGTTAGTCAAGGCTGCTGTCACAGTGGCTACAAGTGAGAGGAGACACGGCAAAACACACAAATCGGTGAATAACAAGCACAACAGCCGACTCAAATAATATTGGAACATTTCAGCTTCAGTCGTGTAATTCTGCTTATAGTACTTATTTTATTGACTCAACACAACTCGACACTTCACTTGACCTTCATGGTTATTTTGCTCCAGAAAACTTACTAATCAGCAGTAGAACTACTCACACACAAGAAAAGACATCAGGGATTAAGGTTAGGCGATATCTGAAAAGTTTCCAACCGACAATCGTCAGTCCAATAAATGACAACAGGTGATATATTCACGCAGGTGACTTTTCGATGGGCGGAGCAACGTAATCATGCACGTTTAGAATTTATAAGATTTGTTTGAATATTTTACCTTCTTTTCTTGTTTCAGTATTAATATTGCTACTTTTTGGATTATTCATTCATTTATTTATTTATCTGAGATGAGCCAAAGCACACAAAAAACTTAACATTACATCAGATTTTTTTTTAATGTTCGCAGGAAGAGACATTTGGATTTTTAACTTACTTATTGTCTAATTTTGTATTTGTTGTTTGGTCGAGTGTGTGACAAGATAAACACAGTTATAGTGCTAAAAACAGCGCTATTATGTTCTCCGTTGACTGCTTCTCTTAGTTTCAACCAACATTATTAGCAAACCAACTCATGGGCAAATAAATAAATAAATCGCTCTTGTAAAAAACGACTGGTGAAAGCCTCAGCCTGTAGTCAATATACAGTATCCGTCCAATTGCCCAACTTTATTAGAGATGCAGTTTACTGTTGAAGAAAGAAGTCAACTGGATGTCTGTATTTGTACATTTTGATAAATTACAACTTCAGTCCAAACAGACAGATTCAAACTAAGTTAAACAGTCCCCTCAAGGAAATGACCAAATCTGTATCGATGGAGCAGCGGTAACTAGGGATGGGTAACGGTATCCAGTGTTCTGACATAAACGGTAGTAACCAGACCGAAAAGCAGCGCACATTTCGGTGCTTTTTTTCTGTGCTTTTTTTTTCTTGAGATGTCACACACTTTGGATTCTAGCCAATCATTTTACCTTTCCAAGGATAGTAGGCGGGCCCAGGTACGTACGTTCTTTTAGAGCAGATGATGATGCAGCAGCCGTTCTTCTCTGCGTGAGTAGCTTCATGTTGTTCGTGTGTAATTTACATTGAGTAGGCTAACCACGTTATTACATTAATGCACGTAAGGTGAACTAGCAAACACCGTCGTAGTTACATGCGGCTGTCTTCTTGTTTGATAGAGTGATACCATATATGCCCCATAGCTGCAGAAAAGGCTAACATTGTTATCTTTTTACAAAAAACAGCTAAACATGAGAGGTTTTAGGACAACGTTTGTGTTCTCCATTCTTTAAGCACCGGCACCGTTTCAAAAGTACCGGTTTGGCACCGGTATAGGATAAAACCTAAACGATACCCATCCCTAGTGATAACAGGAGGAAAAAATCATGCAGGAAAGAGGAAAGTCAAATTCCTACCAGCAGTCATACTGGCCATTGCAGCATTCATAGCCATTGTTGGCAGAGCCAGGGGAAGCACTGAGGATCTCAGGCTAGCAGGGATAGGCATACCAGCTTTGGCACACATGGCAGCAGCATTGGCCTTAGCAATTTCCAACAACTGCTCCTTATCTGAGAAACAAAAAAATAAATCTTACATTTTTTAGACATAATACATAATATGAAGTTTCTAACAACTATATACAGTTTTATTTTCCTTTTTTTAAATAGAAATCTGAGCATATGATTTTAGCGGTAAAGAAGATGAGAAAATTGTAATCTCAAGTAAATCATCACAACAAAATGAATTAATGGGAATTAGTGTGATGATCACATAGTCAGAAGCAACATATAACCATCATCTTTCAGAGGTAATGGACTCAGACTCAAAGTGCTTTATACTACTTGCCTAATTCATCATTCAGACAAGCACTCTTTCTATTCATACCAACTTGGAGTTCACAGCCACCCCAGAACATACAGGATCCCACATATATTTACTGGTACTGACTCATGATAGAGTACAACATTAATTTGAATCCCCTGTTGTTCTCACAGTATTTAAACTTGAGCTTTATCATGGGGGGGGGGGGGGGGGGGGGAAGCATCAAGTTGACAAGGAAAGGTGAGCAACTAAAAAATGAAGTAAACAAGAGGTTTACTTCATTTTTTAGAGTTTTCTAGTAAAAACTGGCACCTAGTAAAAATCAGGCGCTAATCTTTGTTATATACAATAGCACCAAAATACAAGTAACAAAAAGGGAAAATGGCACGTATTACATTCACACGAGTGACTTCATAATATCTGACCCAGTTCACTGATACGGTGAGGGCTGTTGCTCAAGCTGCCGTGTTTCCGTGAGGGCGACCTGTTTTTGCGTAGGATTAGCACAGGGGAATGGCTCGGCTCACGCTTCCAACGGTCTCTCTGGCTGTATGCAACCCTCCGCCGACTTTGTGACACTGACCGCGAGCGTGACCGCCGTGGCCTGCGGCCCCTTGACCTACAAAGCAACATGCAGTCTCATTTATCTTTCAAAAAACCAACTGCTAAACAACATCTGTATACAAATATTCATAGGTGAAACTTTACAATGTAATAAAAGCACTCACAAACGTTCAAGAACCACTGTGTACAGCTACAACTGTGATAAATATTTTGGGCACCCTCCTCTATGATTCTGTTCCATGGACTGAAAAACTAGATGTGATGAAGACAATGTGGTGATTGCAAAATGGCCAGGAAGCACTAGTTTCATCAGAACACTCTTGCCAACACATAATCAGGCAAACTGCATTTGCAACTGTGGGGAAGCAAGTTGCCACCTGTAAATGAGGCCGTGGTCCTGTGGAACAGGATGACTTTGACGCCATCGTGCACGCACGGGCGTCTGCTTTGCATGCACTGCTACAGTGTCAGGGTCCTGCAGGTACCTCCCTGCACTCAGAGAGAAATCCTGCTCACGTGAATAAACTTACTTTTGACTGTCGGGAGGCAGAGCCCAAAGGAGGATGGGCTCCTAATGTGATTGGCCACTTGGATGGACACTTCAGGTTACTGTGTTAAACTGAGTTACACTGTGCCAGCGACAAATGCTGTTCTAAAGCGCATTTGTTTACAATTTGAAAGATAAAGTTTAGTGAATTAAGTATCAACAGCTATTGTTTACTGAGTGGAAATACACACAAGTGTCACTGGATTACTTTAATGCTGAAGAAATATTTGAAAGCATTAATCTGTGGTACAGAATAACACAGCTTCTATGGTTTAGAAAGAAAGCATCACAATGAGAAGGACGCATCATTCCTCAAGTCAACTGAGTAAACTTCATTTTATAAAATGTGAACAAGTATAACATGTTTTATGTTTTTGCCAGTGGGTGGCTTCACTCAGTGAAACAGCTTTACACATCTGGCTCAGGCTCCACTCACTGTGGGCTCAGGCTCCACTCACTGTGGGCTCAGGCTCCACTCACTGTGGGCTCAGAGCTCCACTCACTGTGGGCTCAGGCTCCACTCACTGTGGGCTCAGGCTCCACTCACTGTGGGCTCAG
>NW_005187613.1:515051-519180 GCF_000239375.1 Pundamilia nyererei
AAAGACAGTCTGTGGGCTGGGCAGGAGAGCAGGACGTGACGAGTTGTCCAAGGTAAGCAGCTAATTTGTCTGACAAGCAGTTCAGGTTGTTCCCAAAAGTTGATTCTGTTGATCTGGATGTTTTGAGTGGGAGAAACGTTTCGTCACTCATTCAAGTGACTTCTTCAGTCTCAGCTGACTGCAGGTTTCCCAGCCTTAAGATACACGTACTGTTTATGTACGACTGAAACTAGCACCAATGGTGAGCAGTGGGATATGAGGTCAGTTCTTGAACTCAAACTCGTGCACTCAATGCTAGTTTTTTAAACGTGTTAAAGATGCCTGGAAAAGGAAGAGTTCAAAGAAACGATTAAAAGCCCAAAATTACTATGACAGTCATTTCTACTGTGATGGGTCTGTATAAACTTTATATAGGGCTTTTTTGTTCACTCAAACCACCACACACACATTCATGCAGCACTATTTTATGCCTTATCTACACACAAATGCACACACTCAATTTCACAAATGTATTTTTGTGTCTATTTTAGCACTAAAAGCTTTGTCCTCTTTCACTGAGTGAAATTAATGCTTTACTTTACCAAACAACAGGATTTTTTCAATGTTTAAATTCTTTGTGCAAGAGCAGTGATAAATTATAAGCAATGGATGAATACTACTGCTAACAATTAAACACAATCTAGCAGTATGCAGACTGCAGGCAGACTCCCGTGTACTAATGAGAGGTGAATGAATAAAGGGAGGGAGGGTCCATGGGGCTATTTGGTGTATGGATGTCATGTATAGAACAGAACCATAAGGCGTGTGTGAGGTGTGATCATGCTTCTCAAATGCAGATAAATTATCTCCAGGTAAGTAAGCCACACACTCCACCCCCTGACCTACCTTGAGCGTGATCTCTTCCTAAGTGAAGGGCTCGTGGATCTAGATTCTCTCTTGTAGCCTCTACGTGGTGACTTGGATTTTTTCTGCTTCTTTGATGACTTCTCCTCTTTTTTCTTCTGTGGTGACTTTTTTCTTTTCTTTCCAGCAGATTTCACATTTGCAGGAAAGGACGTTTCTGATGCCTTGCACTGAAGCAAGCCAGGCTCAGTGCTCAGGTGATGTTTAGCAGATATGGACTGGCTTGGCACGGACGTGGATGCACTAGAAGCTGAAGTTTTTAGAAAATCACATGACAAAGACCACAGCTTGAAAAAACCCAAATACATCTAAATTAAAAGCCACACCTATTAATAACACAAAGCACTGATTGGACATTACAAAGCATTTATTTTAGTTTTATTAGTTATTTTAGTTTTAGTTTTATTCTAGTATTTTAGAATAAAACTGTGTATGTGTCTGTAAGACTAGAGAGGAAATGACATTTTTCAAGTTATCTCTATTATCACCAGATCTATAGTGTGTATGTGTGGCAAGTTGAGGCTGATGGCTCAGCTGCAGGGGAGGAGTGAAGCAGCAGGTTCAAGGTGTGGTATCAGGGGAGGCTGGTCTTCGCAGTTGGCGAGCATCATCTAATCATGCCTTCCCTATTTCAGTAGCGCCTGGGGCGAGAGAGGGGGGATATCTGATCAGATCTGCTGGAGGTGGAGGAGCTGGCAGCGGAAATCGCAGAGAAAAGAGAGCAGAGCACCGTAAAGTGCAAAACATAAAATAAAAGTTTGCACAAGAATCTGGGTGGAGCCGAAACCCAGGACACCAGCATGTCATAGCGCCAACCCCCGCAGCCGGTGGAGGCACTGGCGAAGATTGGGTCTGAGCTGGTGGCAATACACCAGGAGTAGGTGGCAGTAGGGCTGGGCCATGTCAAACCGTTCACGGTAATACCGGTAAAATGTTGGGCAACGATAAGAAAATGAAATATTGTGATAGAATTTGGGTAAAACGCGCATGCGCAGTGCCTTTGTTTACATACGCACATGGCCCAAAAAGCATGGCGGCGACGCAGAACGAGAAGAGCGAAAGCGGATCGTTGAATGAAACGATGAACCAGAACTGGTTTGTAAAAATGCTGCAGCTTCAGTGGTGTGGAACTGGTTTAGCTTTCGTGCGTCAGATACACAACAAAGCACTATTTTTGGTAGAGCATGCTAGCGGGCCGTCGTTATTACCGAACCGATTTCATGTGCACGGCGCTCAAAAATCTGCCAAATGTTTTAGTACGACTTTGCGGAGCTACGAAGCCGCTTGATGGATTGTTGGAGCGTTACGGCTACTGTAGGCGGAGCCTGGCGGAGTGATACGTGCTGTGCTTCAACATAATGTTACCGTATTGTGTGTGTATAACCTCTTTTTAAGTTGTGTGGATATTACACATGGTTATGCTGAGGATACGTCGGCCAGTTTCCACTGGAAACGCCTTTTGGTTAAACTGTCAGTGAGGAGTTTGCATTTGCACTGTTACATGTTTATATAACTTTAATGCAGATAAAAAACAGCTGCTTGTTTAAGTGAAAATACATTGATGGGTTTTTGCACTAATAAAGTTGTGGAGTTGTAAAGTGTTTTGTCTAGTGTCAATTATATCGTCAGTTATATCGTTATCACAAATTTTCAAATGTATATCGTGATAAATAGTTTTGGCCACATTGCCCTGCCCTAAGTGGCAGTGCATCAGAAGCATTGTGTGGACCTCCAAGCTTTCTTGGAGGTGTTCCAGGCGATGGCCGGCAGAGGAGTCGGCTCCCCGGCTGCTCCCGTTGCTCTTAGAGGAAGCCCAAGTGGTACCGTCTTCCCACAAGGCATCCTGGACCAGCTAGGGCTCTCCTCCGAGGACCATCTGCACACTTTCCAGGAGGGTCGGATAAGGCCGGAGGTCCACGTATGTCAGGCGGCTGCAAGACACCGGGATGGCGAAGTGGGTCTGTTGCCACCAGCCGCCGAGCCTTGAGGCTGTGGTGAGGCTGACTTAGGACCAACTGGCAGCGTGGCAGGAAGGTCCGCAGGAGCAGCTGTGTGCGGCAGCGGCTAACTGACTGTTCCCAGCCGTGCGAACAAGGGTCCAGGTACTGTTTTATACAACACTATTTCCCACACAAATGTGATCGGAGCTAGTTCTTACATTTTCTACTCGAGTCCTTAAAGCCCTTTATACAACATGCCTCATTCAGCCATTCGCACGAGCACTAAGTGCCTTCTATTACACACACTCCAATGAACTCATCAGAGAAAATGTTGGGTTCAGCGTCTTGGCCAAAGATATTTAAGTGTGAAGACGAGAGACTCGAGCACCGAGTGATTGAACCACCAACCTTTCAATTAAGTGGAAACTGGCCGACATATCCTGAACATAACCATGTATAACATCCACAAAACTTAAAAAGAGGTTAAACACACACAGTACGGTAACATTATGTTGAAGCACAGCACGTATCACTCCGCGAGGCTCCGCCTACGGTAGCCGTAATGCTCCGACAATCCATCAAGCGGTGCGGCTTCGTAGCTTAGCAAAGTCGTACTGAAACATTTGACAGATTTTTGAGCGCCGTGCACATAAAATCGTTTCGGTAATAACGACGGCTGCTAGCATGCTCTACCAAACGTGCTTTGTTGTGTATCTGACGGACGAAAGCCAAACCAGCTCCACACCACTGAAGCTGCAGCATTTTTACAAACCAGTTCTGGTTCATCTGTTTCATCCAACGATCCACTTTCCCCTTCTACTAAACGACCCTGCTGTTACAGCCACCCCAAATTTGTGTTAATAGCTTTTGAGTAAGATTTACAGTATTATTCCTGGATACATGGTGTTTATACTGTTTGAACAGTGATTTCCTCAAACTTGAAATTTAAGATTTTAATATTCTGAGATCCTGGATATCTGATTCCCATGAACTATGAGCCACAATCATCACAACACACTCAGCACCTGCTCAGTCATGGAAACCAACGCCATGTCATACAGATCTTACCTAGTTTTTCTGTTTCCTCTCCTTCACTGTGGTTAGAGGTCTGCCGTTTTATTACTCTCGATTCAGTCAACTCTTCTGCTTGTAAATTACTTTCAGTGTTGCTGAGGTTGCCCTGAGGTGGCTTGGGCCAGTTTGGAGGCCATTGGTGGGAATGAAAGGATTCATCTTCTACATCTTTCTTCTCTGACGAGCTACAAGTAAAAATAGAAATCACATAA
>NW_005187613.1:519962-527771 GCF_000239375.1 Pundamilia nyererei
TGGAATGTCAGGTAAAGTCTACAGAGTGGTAGAATAAATACTAAATAAATGCGGTACATTCACTGTTGGCAGCCCTCTTGGCAAATTAGGATCATCAGCCCACAGATTTGAAGGGAAAACAGTTTGTATAGCAAAATAAACAGAGGAGGAGCCATCAACATTTCGTTCAAAGTTTGCTTCCCACCTGGAGCGAGTCCTAGACCTCTGACGGTAGTGTCGAGTCCGAGACTCAGAGTTCTTCACTGGGCAGGAATGTGACTGGGAGTAGGAATGTGAAGGTGAATGGCATCCCTGCCTGTCACGTCTTTCCTCATCTTCTATTCCTTTATTTGAGTTTTCCTGTCAGAGAGCAATAAAAAATAAACCTTGTTTTCATTATTCTTTCGTGAGTGTAGCATGGACTGGTAATGATATAGCACTTTCAACTAACAACTATTTGACCACACAAAGTGCTTTCTTATAACCAGCTTCATTAAACCCCCACACACACTTTCACAGCATCACACTCAGGTTTCACTGTGATGTGCTTATCCTGGCTTTTCCGCCTGAGCCAAAGCTGCCCCAGTTACATCAATATGTAATTTATTTGACCCATCTCCCCCCCAAAGTTATTTTCCCATGCACTCTCAGAACGTCTTCAGTGTGACTGTTACACACTTCCACCCTCAGAGTTGCAGTCTCAGTCCATCCACTTGTGCATTTGCAGAGGAAGCTGGATGTGTATAAAATGGAGAGTCTTCAACTTGATTTTGTGGAAGTGGGCGAAGTTGAAGGAAGGAAAATCTGACAGAAAGGGCGGCTTTTAAGCAACAATTGTGTTTTTATAAGCGAAACCCTTTTGACCACATCGAGAGGTAGAGGCCGTTCTTCCACAGATGCCTCGAGACAGCACACCAGAACCCTGCAGCCACAGTCTCACTCTGGAGGACAAATTCATGGTTGTGCTTCTCATCTCTCCCCATTAGCAGAAATATTCTTAATTATCTCACAATCAAACAGTTGGTTCAAAGTCAGTGGCTGAATCGACCAAATGGCCCAAACTTGAATTTGAAAATTGAAGAATTTTTCATTATGTATTGGATCTAATGGTAACAGGCAGAAATATATTACTGTATTATTACTATTACCAAGCACAAAAATATCATCACACAGACTTATAATCAACACACTTAAGATTTACAATGAAAAAGATAAAAGCTCACATGCAGGGGCTAAATCGGGCCCAATGTCCCGCCTCAGACACTGGCCCAACAAATGCAGGACACTCGCTCCTCCTAAGATAATTAGTCCAACTAAACAGTCCGACGGTGACGACTTTGCAAGAACAGACTAACAAGCTACAGTCGCAGTCAGAAGGACAGCAGTACATAAATTTAACGTGTATTCTTCTTGACATAGTTACTTGTGAACACTACAGACAAATCAAACATGAGAAAGGAATTCTCTCCTACTCTTACTAAAAGCAAAGGGATAAATCTGTATTAGTAACTAAAGCTGATTCATGTATTGGGACCACAATAAAAGTACTTTGTTTTCACCTGTTTTGGGATTATATCAGGCAGCTCCTCCTGTCGTTTTAGTTTAGTATGCTTTAACACAAAAGCAGAGTCAGTATCTGATGAATTCTCATCGTCTTTCCTCCTTTTCTTCTTCTTCCTCTTTCCAATTAAGTGCTTCTTGCGGCATCTGGACTTACTCTCACGATCCCCACCTGGAAAACAGTTTACCAGCTCTGCATATTTTTGCAGCAAAAAATATTGTATGTGACATATACAGGACAACATCTGGCAACGTAGACAGAATTTACAAGGAAATGGGAAAGGAGAACCGCGGAGCTCAGAGTCTGACTGCACTTGGATGATGTGACAGCAGATGCTGTTTATGTGGGTCTGCTGTGGTGAAACGACAACATGCCGAAGATGGACAACAAAGCACGCGTCTTAGATTATAGCCACTTACCAGCAATATTCGTTGTTAGTTTTTATAAATGATCTACCAGTACGTAAACTTTAATGAAGGATGGCCCCCTGTGGACTCGGCTAAAAGACATACGTCTACATCATTAAAGCAGTATTGAAGAAGTTTTTAGAGAATTCCACACTGATAATTGTCACATTACTCAAATAGAAACTACTAATACACTATTGAACCTGGCCCTTGTTTTGCTCTTCAACTTCTCTGAGTTTGGTTATGCAGCATGTCTGTAGGTTCTCAGTCATTCCAGACATCGTAATCTAAGGAGCTTGGAATGAGAAGCAACTGGACTTCTTTCAGTTTCTTGAAAACGTGTGCAGACCTCAGACCTCTGCATTGGAGAAACCAAACAGCTACTCCATAAGCGCACGGCACAACATAGAAGAGCCACCTGGACAGGACAAGACTCAGCTGTACGTCTGCATCTAAAGGTCAAAGGTCGCTCTTTCGAGGACACCAGAGAAGACAGATGGTTTAAAAGAGAGTTGACAGAAGCCATCTATGTCCACTGTGAACGACCATCCTTGAACAGAGCGGATGGCTTACCACACCAACCATCTGCCACCTACAATCCAGTTTTGAAATCCCTTCCCTGGCGTCTTAATTAGGGGTGGTATCGTTTAGGCTTTATCTGTGCCAAATCTGTACTTTTGAAACGGTGCCGGTGCTTAAAGAATGGAGAACACAAACCTCTCATGTTTTTATTTTTAGCAGTCTCTTTTTCTCCACCATCCAGCCCCACGCACCGGGCGATCCGTGCTAACTCACTAATGGAGATTTACCACACCCGCAGCAGATGTGCTCGGTGTGAGGTCTCGCAGCAAGCTATCAAATACGGTGCATTTCTCGGCTTTTAAAAAAAACGCTATGCGTCGCCAGGTGCTTCATCAGATTCCAGGTGTTACCTCCTTTGACAGTATCACAGTATCAGCTTAAAGCACTTGTTGCTGCTGAGTTTGCATCTTTTGCTGTGAAGTACAGCCAGACTTTGACCGCTTCACCTTGGACATTTTTAATCTGTAGCTCTGCTCTAAAAGAACGTACGTACTTGGGCCCGCCTACTATCCTTGGAAAGGTAAAATGATTGGCTGGAATCCAGAGTGTATGACAGCTCAGAAAAAAAATGGCACCGGATATCGGTACCCATCCCTAGTCCTAATGCCCACTCACATTTTGCGTCAGTTCATCTACACAGACACATGATAGGGTGAGTCAACTGGCCCACACACTTTTAAACAGCTTGGCTCATGTGATGAGGCACATGATCAATAATAGGTTGAGGAGACTTTTCCTCACCCTATCATGTGACCTATCAGGTCACCTGACGCAAAATGCGAGTGCGTGTTGAGGTACCTGGGAAGGGATATCAAGACTGCTTTGTAGGTGGGTGTCTTAAGCCACCCCCTCTGCTCAATGATGGTCATTCACAGTGGACATACATGGTCTCTGAGAACCTACACAGACATGCTGCCTTCCAGAGCAGACAAAACCTTGAAAAGGGTGCAGTTAGAATACAGTACAAAGGACCAGAGTCTTCATGTAGCTAAAGAAGGACATCAAAGACGGGGACAATGTCAAACCAATCAGCTTCTGGGAACATGAGACTGAAAAGGGCCAGCTGGTCAGCAGTGACTTAACTTTTAAATAAGAACAAGGGGATTGTCTACTGAAAATATTTTTTAAAAACATATATAAAGATTAGCCACAGAATAGGGCAGCTGTGAATATACCAAGTCTATCTGCGGCAAACACTCGATGCTCAAAAAGTTGACAATATAATAAAGAGCCGTACCTTGCTCTGTTTTTCTTTCCGTTGGTGTTCCTCTTCTATGAAGCAAAGATAAAGCCTGAATTAGGCACATTTAAACAGTCGTAATTAACAGTAAAACGGCAGGAAGCTATTGACTGTTTTTGTACAGTAGTGTTGCCCCCCTGAACGATCTAGGTTGCGGGCTACACGTTATCCCACCGTGTATGTAGTAAACCTTTTTACTCCCTTCATTCACTGACTTTTGAAACTGGACATAATGCACAGGTAAAGTTACAGGTTCCTTTGTGAGCCCAGCCCCTTCCTCTCAGACTATCACATGCTTTCTTTGGAGTTATATTTGCTGGCTGAGCACGTGAGCACACAGGTTTTCTGACTGTGGATGTTGCAGCATGTGCTTTCAGGATCACCTTGACTTGTGTTTATTTTTTCGCTTCAGGTCTGCCCCAGACTCTGAACTACTGTCCTTCTCTCGGTTCCTCTTCTTCCTCTTGCTTTTGTGTTTTTTGTGCTTCTTGTGCGAACTGCTGCTTCTCACGTCTTTGTGTCTCTTTGTAGAGGCATTTTCTGCTCCATCCACGTTACTGCAGTCACCCACTCTTTTAGCATCACTGATGGACAGAGGCAGAGAAAATACGTGTTACTGTTTGACCAGAAAGAGTCAGCCAACGCTTATTAAATGTCTAATATTCTGAAGCCTCTCCCTGCACCGCTTATTGGATAGTAAGATCCAGATGAGGTGTTTAACATGCCTGTTGAAGATTTAAGAGGTTTCAGGTTTCTTTTATCATTGCTTCGAATTCTTTTCATAGTCTTATCATTAAAACCGGCAGTGGCTTAAATAGAAAAATGTCCGCTTCAAACCTAATTAACTGTTTTTAAACTTTACGGACTCTCTCGGCTTTCTTTTCGACCTCCCGCGTCCACGAATGGCCTCGCTCCTAGCGGTACAGTTTAACTGAAAACAAACCTAAGCAACGTTAGCTTTCATCCTTTATTTGGCAACTGGTGCAGCAACCGGTAGCTGCAGCAGCGACTAACATGTCTGTTCAGTGAAATTTCAAATAACGTCTCAATAGAAGAATACAAACAAACAACATACGCTTTGTCCTCATTCTGGTCTTCAATTTCTCTGATTTTATTTAATATGAAATCTTGAAAAATTTGCTCTATGTTGGCCGCCATGTTTTAATGTGCATCGCTTTGCCGTTCCGGGTGGAAAGTGAATATCTGTGGCAATGTTCCGGATGAAAATCTGTTCCTCCTCAGCAGACTACACGCAATCCTATACAGTTCCTCTGTATAGGGTATTGTTTTTTTCAGTAATCATTGTCATAATGATGATGATGATTATTATTAATTACTGTTGTCTCTGCTCAGTTTATTATTATTATTATTATTAGGGCCCGAGCACTGAGGCCCTACTGTATCTTTCATCTTCTTCTTCTTCAGGCGAAACAAGGGCCTTTTTGAGGGCTTTAACATGCTCAAAAACTCATGAAATGTTGCACACGTGTCAGGTCTGGTGACAAATTTCGTATTTTAATGGTTTTACATATGAGCATTGGTAAATGGCTCTGGAGCGCCACCTATGTGTTGTTAAATGCAGTCCTACGAACACATCGTTTGAGCTACATGAATGAAATTTGGCCCACATGTGTATCATGCTGACATGAACAAAAAAGTCTGTGGGACCATTGACACAAACCCAACAGGAAGTCCATCATTTTGGACTGAATGTGACATTTTGGCTCAGTTTTTGCTATTTCCAGGCCTTGTACTTTTGCAAACTCCTCATCGGGATTTGATCTTATCAGCTTCATATTTGGTCAGTGCCAGCTGCACACCTGGGCCATGTTAAATTGTGGAGCTGTTGAGTTTTTGGGATAGGGTGTGGCCGTGGCGCCACAACCGATCCAAAATATCAATTACCAGTCTTATGTTGTTAGTTATGTGTCTGCCATTCATAAAACCAGACTGTGTTTCATCAATGATATCATTAAGTGCACATTTTAATTTTTTAGCCAAACACATAGCAATTATTTTATATTCATTATTCAGTAGTGAAATATGTCCAATTTTCTATCAAAAGGGCATCTTTTTGAGGGTTAGGAATCCAAGTAATTAGTCCCTGAGTCAAGGAATCATTATCAATGCTTTCAATATATACTTTATGTAAAAAGCGTGATAAGTTCTTTGAAAATAATTTGTAAAATTCAGAAGTCAACCCGTCACTCCCTGGACTCTTATTAGGTTTAATTTTATTAATAGCACCTTCAATATCTAGTGTTGTGATGGGGGCATCACACACAGTTTTATTATTGTCACTAATTGTTTTAATATTACCTAAGAAATTATAGAATTTTTCCATGGCTTCTGTAGAAAAATTAGATTTATAAAAAGTTTTATAAAAAAGTTCACAAGTCTTGGAAATCACTTGAGGTCGTGTGTGATGACCCCATCTGAACAAAGTTTAGTCATGCTGCCAAGTGTATTGTCATGCTTTTCTAATTTTAAAAAATAGCTCGAGTTTTGTTCTCCCTCTTCAAGCCATTTATTTCTTGACCGCACAAAGGTGCCTTTGCCTTGTAAATATATATATTATCTCATTTTAATTGTAAAATTTGAAGTCTGTTCCGGTTATCTTCAGATATATGATCAGGTGATCTAGACAAAGCGATAATTTCAGAAATTATTTCAGACTCTTCTTTTTTTCTATTTTTAACTATTTCAGCTGCTCTTTTCATTAAAAGGGACCTCAATTTAAATTTCATGAACTCCCAATTTTTACAAAAGACTTTTTCAAAACATGCCTTATTCCAATACTCATCTATTTTTGTTTTAATTTCCTTTACCAAAGAATCATTCAGTAGAAGAAAATTATTTAATTTCCAATATGAATTCTACGGTGGCCCTGAGAGGCCAAACAGACTGCAACTTCAGAAAACACCAGCAATAAGAAAAATGCTGCAAAAGCACACAAAACACAACGGAAATAGAAAAAAACACAATGGAAGTGTTTCTGGGGAGACAATAACCTGACGGACCAGTTGCAGGAAGCAAAATAAACTCTGGACCCCACGTGACTACCAGTTGTCAGGTGACTAGTGATGGTAAATTCAATTCTTTTTACTAAATCGAGTTTGAATGAGTCACTCACCAAAGTGAATCGGATTTTTTGAGTAATTTAAGTCAGTTGACCAGAGAGTGCAAGAAATTTACATTTTTCACTCAAACTTAATTTTATTTCTCTTTTCATGTAAATTCTGCTAAGATGAGTGATTGGAAAAGAAAAAACAATTATTTTTATAGAGCAAAAAAGAGCAAAAAAAATTCTAAAGGGAACATTTATTTTTATTTTTATTTTATTAGTATTTTCCTCAAATGTGTCAAATATATATTTTCTCATCTAAATGTCCTCTGAGCTGTGAGCTGTGAGCTGTGGGCGATAATGCTCCTTAACATTGGTTGCCAACCAAGCTGTGAGCCAGGAGTAACTCAAATGTGCTGTTAGCATGTTAGCAGAGTGATGCTACTGTGAACTGAGGAGTTATTGTCTTGATGTGAGCTTCTACTCAGGGTTTTTTCCTCCAGTTCAGAGCAGAAATGTTTTTATTAACAAACTGGCTGTTGCTTTTCCCCCCCACAATTTTAATTATAAGTTAGATATATTTCTACTAATGAGATTAGTTTGCTGTTCTGTTTGGCTCTCAGCGAAGGCGGCCGCACTTTTCTCCTCCTTCCCCTTACCTTCCCTGCTTAGCCTCTTGTGTCCTTGTCTTGTCTCGTGTGTAGTTCACTTCCCTGGAACACTCTCTCACAGTCTGTGTCTAAAAACCTAAAAGAGAATTATGGATTTGATCAACTGGTCTCTGAATGCTTTTGACACCCTTTTCTCAACGAGAAGTCTGGGCTCGGGAGAGCCCGAGTGCATTACATCAGGGAAGAGTCCACTCGGAACAACACCTCTGGGCGGAAGCTGGATTACATCTTGGATCAGTTGGCTGCAGTCGTGAGGTCTCAGAATCTGCTCTGTGAGCAAAAGTGTGAAAAGACCACGGAATTGA
>NW_005187613.1:529113-530818 GCF_000239375.1 Pundamilia nyererei
TGTTGGAGAGAGAAATAACATCGTGGAAGAGACTTAAAGTGAGTAAAAAACGTCCTAAATGCATTTAGAGTTTATTTAGAACTACAAATTAAATTTCTTTTAGCAATTATTGTTTTTTAATGTCACAATTCCAACCCTGCTCCTTTACCCGGGCAAAAGTGACCCGAAATAGGCGCTCTGGTGGAGTTACTTTGTGTGTGGGTTCCAAGGCACTTGTAGCTATTCTGGTGGTACAGTTTCTTCAGTTCTGACTACTTCTCTCTCTCTTGCGCGCTCTCTGATACCATCTGACTATGTCCCCCCCAGTCCAAATGACATTCCAATGTTGTTGCTGGGCTCTTCCTGTTCGAGCATTACTGTACACCAGTATACAAAGCAAGGTCCATGGATGAGTGGGTTTGGTGTAGAAGAACTTGATGGCCCTGCACAGAGAGCACAAATGCTGCTGGCAGTCCTTATATCCAAATATATCCCCTCACTTTCCTCTCTTCTCTTTCTCACACCTTTCTCTATCTCTGATTTAAGTTATCTCTTACTCTTTTCTCTCCTTGGGAAATACAGCAGGTGTACCTTTAGCTAGCACAGTGTGACAATGTGTCTTTGGTGATTTTTGTTCCTGCCATCTGAAGGTACTTATGGATATCTGGACCAAAAAGTCTGTTCCAGATGGTTCTGGCCTACTTTAAAGATATTTGTATTAAAATGTAAAAAAGTAAAAGGTTGTCTGAAGTCGTCTCAGTAAATAGTATTCTAAAACTAGAAAACAACAAATCCTCAAAGTTAATGATGTGTAGCACAGATCAACTATTAGTGATTTTCAATTTATTCAAGATTTATTCAAGCCAAAGGCAAAGATTTATATATTTGTCTTGTACTTAAAAAAAATACAGTTTCACTACCACTCAGAGAATGACTGGGAAGTGTTAGCAGAATATCCAAATATCCTCATTTCAGTCTTCATCTCACTTTTGCCATCATCCAGCTAGTTACATATAAGATAAGATTAGGTCCCAGGTGTACAGTAAAACAGCAATAATCTGCCTATGGATGATTCATAATTAACACATTCACATTTGAAATGTAGAAAATATTAAGGATTATATAATCTATTTTATAATAATAACACAATTATATTATTATATAAAATACTTTTATCATTGTGCATCTTGATGTTTGGTATTATTATGAAAATTTAAGCCCTGATTCATCGTCATTAGACACAGAGTCTGTCATTAAAAACCAAACAAAAACTTCAATAGAGATGAAACTTTATTTTAGAAGAGAAGTGCTTACAAATATTCATATATTAAAGTACGGTGGACTGGACAGACTGATTGGCTGTCAGATGTGTGGCTGCCACGTAAGGCTCAAAACTTTGGTACATTCTAGCCAGACAGACAAGTGAGAGAACTGACAGAACTGTTTTCAGTACGAGAAGTATTTGAAATGAATTTGTACATGAAATTTTACTCAGCTTCCTGCCAAAATGTATCTTTAGTCTCTAAAAATATAAAGAAGGAGAATATGTCTGTGAAGGTTCTCAGTCATCCAGGTCATCGTAGTCAAAGGAGCTTGCAAAGAAAAGCATCTGGACTGGACACATCCTGGGCCATCTGACCTCAGGAATTCGCATGATAAGGTGGGGCCAGGTTTCACAATGAACACACCCGAAACTCTGGCTGATTGGGACCCACACCCAGTTTCA
>NW_005187613.1:531777-534202 GCF_000239375.1 Pundamilia nyererei
CCTCAAACTCCTCAAATTTTCTGTCTTAATTTATATTTTACATAGCATCCTAATGTTTTGAAGACTGGGGTTGTAAAAGTAAAATGATAAATTGATGATCATATATTGGTTGTCAATATAGTAACTCAGGTAAGTGGTGACCAAATATGTTTTTGCCAACAGATCCAGATCTGGTAGAGATATCACAATCTACACTGTAAAGCTAGCTAGTTAGTTCAGATCACACATGTCACTCCTGCATCATTAGAAAACGAGTTCAACAACAGGGTAGCTGCAATACCAAAAATGTCTGACTACACTCCAGAATTAGCTGAGGACAAAGTCCACTGAAAAACAAAACAAAATTACCTTAGGTCTACCTCAGCTTTTTAATAAATAAATGCACAACCTACACATAGTGAAGTTACTACATCACAATAACATGCTGTATTACAAGTGCATTGTAGAGACACATAGTCTTGGATGGTCCTTATAGTCCTCCAAGATCCATCCAAACTCAGTTAAAGAAGTAGAATCAGGTCAATATTCGCAGGGAAGGCAGTGGCTGCAGGTTCTTTAATTGGTCTAACCATTTTAACCTCCTTGATTCTCCCCCCCCCCAAAATAAAAAAAAACAAAAAACCTCAGGCGCCCTTGACCTCTGATTGGTCAGATCTTGGCAGTTCCAGTCAGAGTCCTAAAGCGAGCGCAGGTCTTCATTTGTCATGTCACATAAGTGACAGCAAGTTATTAAGTAGGTGTGAAGTACATGCAGGTGCAACAAAAAAGGTTTACCTTTGTACACAAAACATTTCAAAGGGTCAGATCCTGTAACAAAACATCCTGTTATAAATTTAAATCAGGAGTTGGACTTCAAAATCTGACTTTTAAACGTCACTATCAGCAGCAGTCTTCCAGGGGCAGACGCAGGGTAAACTGGGATATGGGGGAGACGAGAATCTCATTCCAGTCCAAAGGTGCTGGTCTCTTCCACAGCAGTCAGCAGCTTCTCATACAGCACTGAGAAAGATGGGTACGGTGGTAGGTCCAGCCGGTTGAAGCAGGTGTGAGCTCTGGAGAACAGACCATGTATTAAAGCACAGGCCACTGACAGGATACATAGAGAAGCTCAAATCTAAGAAAAATCAGGTTTTATTATCATAATTACTACAGTGCATGACCGAAATAAGTGCCTGGAAATGCAGAGAACTTTAATATTTAATATCATAGACACAGAAAAAACTAGGATTACCCCAGCAAACTAAATGTGGGGCACAAAGTTTGACTGTGTGAGAATATTACCATTTCTTCTTTTTGCATTAACATTTACAGACGTGACAGACAGACAAAAAACATGTCAACGTTAAGAAACTCAACTGAAAAGAGAGAAAAATAAACAAATTAAAAAACATATTGTTGCACCTGTATGTGCAATCATAGCATGTTTCTGTGAAGACTAAGTATCTTTCAAGTTCTTTTCTAGTATAGCACATGTATACATAATAATACATTTTTGATTAGAACCAGAAATCCTATCACTATTGTATCATATCAAAACTACCCCTACATGGAGAAAGAAGGAGAGCACCTCTGATTAAAAAAATATCACATTTTGACCACTAATTATCATTTTTATCAGTTAAATGTTTAAAGGAAAATTTCATTCTTTCCATTGCATGTATATGTTATACAGTCTCTATCCTATCTATCCTAACAATCTTCAATAGTCGGACATGTGATATGAAAAATCTTAAAATGCTCTTCCCAATTACTCCTTTGCATGTTTCTGAATTTGAGGTGTAGCAGCATTTCTTATACATATTAAGCCAGTCATGTTTATTTATTTTATATTTGCATCTTTCTCCCTAAATGTACGAGGTAGATAAAAGTAGATCGACGTTTTTTCCTTCTTGCAGAGACTCGAAATAAGTTTCCCCTTTGTGTTGCCTTCATATGAGTTCACAAAAATAGTGATCAGGCCAGATTCTTTACCTTGTGTAATTGTGTCTTTTTTGAAGATGTCTAAAAAACATCCTCTTTTTCTAAATTATATTTATTAGAATGTTTTTGGAAGGAATCCAGGCCTTCTTCAGATGACACATAATGCCATATGAAGTGATTCCATTCTCTACCCATTTTTTTAATCTGCCATCTAATTCTGCTGGAAGCAATTCTGACAATAGTGAAGTCAGGCTGCCTTGTAATAATTTTCTAGGCAATGCAGAGCTATCCCTCTCTCCTCTTTGGTTAACTGCAGAGGTAGGAAGTAATGAAGTACAAATCTTAAGTAGAATTTTCAGATATTTGTACTTTACTTGAGTAGTTTTGTTTTTGCCTACACTGCATGCCAATTGGCTAGAATGTAGGTTTAATTTGCATGTAGGCAATCCTTGATTATTGTCCTTTTGTAAAATAAATAAATAAATAAATAAATAAAATACAAAAA
>NW_005187613.1:541232-544939 GCF_000239375.1 Pundamilia nyererei
TGAAACGTCTTCAAGCAACTCAAAGAAGTCCAGACGCTTTTCTCTCCAAGCTCCTTAGACTAGACCTGGATGACTGAGAACCTTCACAGACACAGTATGTCTGTAGTTAGTGCAGGCTATCTGATCAGAGCATTCTGCTTGGCCCGTTAAATTCAAGCTTATCGTTCATCGGTGGATTTGTCTTCTGCACACAGGTGGTTCAGATCTGGGCAGTTGGAGTCAGATGATGACTTTTAGAAATATCTTTTCTGACTGAATGACTAAAACTTGCAGCATTTACCCGTCTGTAGTGAATCCTCCCACATTTCAGTCATTCAGTGATTAAAAGAATATGAACTTTTAATATTCATTCAGATGTTTTCTGACTAAATTTCTTTTGTCATTACTCAGCTTTTTCTAATATAAATTTTAAACACGTTCAGCTACTTTTCAACTTCTTCTGTGTGAACGTCAGCTTTCAACAGTTCTGCACTTTAGTTTTCAGGTGAAGAATTCAGAACAACATTCAGCAACATTCATTTCAGCTCAAAACATTCAGCTATCAGCATTCACGCTGCAGTGTCTTTAGAAAATGCATTTTCTAGTTACCTTTTGTTTCCAGCTTCTTATTGGTTGTTACATGAATTTAATGCTAGTATTTCTCAAACATAAAACTACGACTGTAATAAATAACTAATAGCAGGTAATAGCTTCTCTTTCCCCTGGGTCACAGGTTGGCAGTTTGCATAACTCTATTAACACACATGCTATATGTATTCATTTATCCTCCCCCAGTTAGATCTGTGATCCACCTGTCTGTCCCCAGCTAATCCTTTTCTCCTGTTCTTTTGATGTTGAAGTTTGCTGACACCTGCCTTAGTTAATTGTAAGGACAACACTTTATCTTAAACTTTATCTAAAGGTTTAAACAAATCTATCCTGAAAAACAAACATTCATTCTTAGCTTCCTCCACACCTCCTCTGTACTCAGTGTTGTTCCTCCAGTCTGTTAAGTCAATTTCCGCAGTGCCTGCAATTACCAGCTCCAGTTCCCTGGCATCAAACACAGACACCAACCTGGCATCCACCACCTGCAAAAACATTCAAAATGTAAAACAGTGAGATCTTTTTTACACTGTACATTTAGGGGCACTAGAGATAAACTGGGTGATGCATAACATGTGAAATATATATAAAACTCTGTCACACTAAGCCATACCTCATAGAAGCCTCTGACCAAGCTTTCAGTCTGGTGCACCACTCCTCTCTCTATCCTCCACTTTACCATGCGCTCAATGTATTCCTTCTTGTTCTTCTCTGAGACAGGAATGTTGGCTCCACCGGGCTTCAGCTCCCTTTCTGTTATCTATGGCAAAACACAATTATTTGGTGGATATCAGGGATTGTTTCCTTTCTAAATCATGAACGGTTAACGAGATTCAAGCTAGAGTGTCTTTCCTCCTCCTCTGCACCACTGTTCAAACTGCAGGAGAATCACTTTTCGTTCTCAAATCCAATTTCGAGATTTTCTACCCTGTTATTTGCAACAGCGTATATTGGCAGTACATTCTGTATCTTCACATATATCCAACAACATTTCTCTAAGTGTTTCAATGATGAAAGTAAATCTAGTATCTTTATTTTTCAATTATCTTACATTATATTCACTTACAGACGTGAACAGCATGCTACCTGACTGGACAGTGCTGTGCAACACCCACATTACCAAACTTGGTGTTGGTGACAGCATGCGATGTTGTCTGGTGTTGCAGATTGCCCACCCTTGGTTGGTCAAGTTTGTTTATTTGTTGGTCAGAATTGTTTAGGCCCCATGAAGACCTCTAGTGAATAAAGTTAACAAAAACTCAAAGTAAATGAAACGACTGTAAAATAATGAAAAAGGATTGATAAAACTGGCAAATCACTCGGTAACCCTCATCCACTGGAGAGACGGGTGAGACTCCTTACACTGCCAAGGCATCTGGGATGTTGGCTTGGTGTGAGGCCAGGATTGTACCCAAGTTGTGTATTTTAATTTGGTAATTGGACTGGTGCTTTTCTACTCTACCTGAGCACTCAAAGCCCTCAATACAATTTGCCTCAGTCACCAACTCACACAAGCACTCTGCTTTCTCTAAGTCACGTTGAACTATCTAACATTCACACATAAGTATCGTATTTGGCATGTCGACCGAAGCAGCCAGGGAACCACCAACCATCCGATTAATAGATGGCCTGCTCTACTTCCTGAGCAACAGCCACCCCCATTTGTTGAAAGTATAGTTGGTGTACACACACACACAAGCACGCACACACCTACATACACTGACCTGTCCAAAAACTTCTTCATTGACAGTGAAGGAGAGGTCCAGCATATCGTCTATGTCGTTGTCCTTCATCCACTGAAGAGACTGGTGAAACTCTTCATCCAAATACTCCAGATCACTCAGGTCACAGGGACTACAAGTTGGGAAAGGCGGATAATGTGTGTCTGCTGTCTTAGACCCACATACAGATTAACTTATCCTCACACTGGCTCTTGTTCACAGTTAAAATCTGTTTAAAAATGTACATATATATATTTCACCAAACTGTGTATACATTAGTCACTTTGTTAAGTACGTATTTCTAGTACTGAGTTGGACCCCTGTTGCATTCAGAACTGCCATAATTCTTAATGCCAGACATTCAACAAGATGCTAGAAACATTCCTCACAGATTTTGACAGGAGTGGCACCTGGTGTAGCGCATCTGCACCAAGCTCCTCTGCCTGCTTTGGTTGGTTGGTTATTTTCACATTACTATCAGCTTGAAGTGCTCTGGCCATTGTCCTTTGACCTCTGGCATCAACACATGTTCAGAGAACAGCCACTCACAGGATATTATATATTTGTCATACTATTCTCTGTAAATCCTAGATTCCCAGCTTTTGAAATAGCAGACCAGCCTGTGTGACACTAAAAACAATGACACTTCAAAGTAACTTAATCACCTCTCTTGTCCATTCTGATGGTTGTTGTGACCATGTCTACAAGCATTAAGTTGCTGTCATATTATTGGCTCAATAGGTGCGCTGGACAGCTGTCAGAAGACTGCTGTGGCTGGTGTGGTTTGGGGTTCAGCTGCAGGGGAAGGGTGGTGGAGCAGCAGGCTCAGGGGACAGCGTCAGGGCAGAAACAGCTGATTCTGATTGGACTGATTGTTTTTTCCTCTCCTTATTTTAGTATCTGCTGGGGCCTGGAGAGTAGGGATCGCCCCAAGGCTGAAGAAATGCCAAGAGGGCTGGAGATGGGCTGAGTTAGCGTGTGCTGTAAACACACACTGACCCAGAACACACTTCTATAGCAGCTATAGTTATAGCTGCAGTATGTTGGCCCACAAAATATTAAACCCTGGATTAAGAATGTTATATCACTCAAGACGAGCGAAAACATAGGATATATGTGTTAACGAGCAGCTGCTCAGGCGTACCTAGCAAAATGGCAGGTGGGCGTATACATACAGACATTTCACGTGCATTTGAGTATTGTGTGTCAACATACATCCGAAGTAGGCCTTTATAGAAGGGTCTGGTGAAGAAGGCATCCAGCAGGTACTGATGGATCAGAGCCATTCCCAAAATGCGACCACTGAATCGGAACCTGAGGCACACACAAACACAAAAGTTAAATACTGTGTGTGTGTGTGTGTGTGTGTGTGTGTGTGTGTGTGTGTGTGTGTGTGTGTGT
>NW_005187613.1:544959-548295 GCF_000239375.1 Pundamilia nyererei
TGTGTGTGTGTGTGTGTGTGTGTGTGTGTGTGTGTGTGTGTGTGTGTGTGTGTTTGTGTTTGGGTGGGGTTTCAAATTGACTTTTACCACTCATGGTGATTGTCAACGAAGGCAGACATGGGACTGATCTGAACGGTGTAGGTGTCATTGGCAGAGTACTCAAACAGACCATAATAAGGGTTAAACAGTTCTCTGGAAACCAAGAAGAAAAATTCTCTCGAGGGCCCGCTGTAGTCCAACCTGAAACACACACATTTAGACTTTAGATTTCCTTTCTTTCTTTTCTTCCCTTCCTTGCCCCTCCCAGACACTCACCCCTCCTCCCCGACAAAGCTAACATAGAGCTTGCTCCGCTGTAGGTCTTTCCGAGAGTAACACATGATTTGGTTGAAGGCATCTTCCAGGAGTTGGTCGCGACGGATGATCAGTCTAAGACAGACGGACAAGAGTGAAGACAGACAACTCCCAGCAGACAAAGACTACTGTATTTATCGGAACATAAGGCGCATTAAGCGAAACAAAACAGGCAGATAAGTCAAACTTTACTCAGTTCATTTTTTTTGCTTGCTTCATTTTTGTACCATTGACTCATTAATGTCAAATTCTCTCCAGCTGCTCTATTCCCATGTTGTTGCAGTATATTAATGACTAACCTCGTATTGTGGATGGATTATCTCAGTTGTTCTCCTGACTGAAGTTTGGTCCGTTTACAGCATCCTGCCATGTGATTACATTTGTTCCTAACCATCAGGAACCTTCATGTTAACTTTTATCAAGTGGAAAAAAGTTAGTGTTCTTCCTCTAACTTCACTGTGTTTATGTTATAATAATAATAATAATAATAATAATAATGATAATAATGATACATTTTATTTGAGGGCGCCTTTCTAAAACCCAAGGTCACCTTACAAGAGAAAAAGACATCAAATAAAATAGTAGATTAAAATAGATTCTAATAAATTAAAATACAGAAACCAGCAAAATACAACCACAAACAAACAAACAAACAAAAAACAAAAAAAACATGATTTGACAGCAAGTAAAATCTGTATTAAAGCGAGTAAGCCAGTTCAAACAAGTAGGTTTTGAGTTGTGATTTAAATAAGGGAAGGGGATCCATATTTCTTAAGGCTGAAGGAAGTGAGTTCCAGAGCCGAGGAGCAGGGCGACTGAAAGCTCTGAGCCCCACAGTGGTGAGGCGAGCAGAAGGAACAACAAGATAAGTGGCAGATGAAGATCTGAGAGAGCGGGAAACTGTGGTGATATGAAGCAGATCACAGAGATGACGAGGGGCAAGGTTATGAATACACTTAAACGTGAGAGCTAAGATTTTTATCCTGGCTTCTATGGGCAACCAGTGAAGCTGTTGAAGAATTGGGGTGATCTGGTCTCTTAAGGGAGTGCGAGTTATGACCCAGGCAGCAGAATTCTGAAGAAGTTGAAGTTTATGGAGGGACTTATTGGGGAGACCAAAGAGGAGGGAGTTGCAATAATCAATCCGGGAAGTAATAAGACTGTGGACAAGGACGGCAGCAGCATAGGGAGTAAGGAAGGGACGGAGTCGGCTAATGTTAT
Source organism: Pundamilia nyererei (assembly GCF_000239375.1). NCBI lineage: Eukaryota > Metazoa > Chordata > Actinopteri > Cichliformes > Cichlidae > Pundamilia > Pundamilia nyererei. Next base: position 546,535 of record NW_005187613.1, read on the forward strand.
GTAAGTGGAAGTAAGCAGACCGGGTTATGTAATTCATGTGAGACTGGAATGAGAGAGTATTATCAAGTATGACACCCAAACTCTTAACCTGAGGGGAGGGAAGGGTGGGAGAACTTTCAATGTTAATGGAACAACTGTGGTTAAGGCCGTGCCAACAAGTAAAACTTCTGTTTTATTACTGTTAAGGTTGAGAAAATCGGAGGAGAACCAGGATCTGATCTCCATAAGACAGTTTGAGAGGGAGGTAGGTGGGAGGGATGAATTGGGTTTGGAGGAAATGTAGAGCTGGGTGTCATCAGAATAGCAATGAAAATTTATATTATATTTTCAGAATATATGACCAAGAGGGAGCATGTAGATAATGAATAAAAGAGGCCCTAATACTGAACCCTGGGGCACACCAGCAGAAACAGGATAGAGACTTGAAGAATGGGATTTAAATTGGATAAACGGAGTGCGGTCTGAGAGATAGGAGGTGAAGGGGGTGTGACTAATGCCAGTGGATGCTAATCTGCTCAGGAGGATATTATGACAAATTGTGTCAAACGCCGCACTAAGATCCAGAAGGATGAGGATGGTAAAAGACCAGAATCAGCTGCCATCAGAAGGTCATTGGTAATCCTTAACAAGGCAGTTTCTGTACTATGATGGGGCGGAAACCAGATTGAAATTGTTCGTAGAGATTATGGTTATTGAGGTATGAGTGAAGCTGAGAGGCAACAACTTTCTCAAGGATCTTTGAAATAAAGGGGAGCTTTGATATAGGACGGAGGTTATCAAACCTATTGGGATCTGCACCAGGCTTTTTGAGAATTGGAGTGACAGAAGCAGTTTTCAGGGATGGAGGAATAACTCCAGTGTTAAGGGAGTTATGCTAACTTAGCGATCACATAGCACAGGGGTCGGCAAGCTGCGACTCCGGAGCCACATGCGGCTCTTTAGTCCTTACAGTGCGGCTCCGCGTGGTTTGGGAAAATAAATTAGAAGTATTTAGCTGAAGTGTATTTTATTTATATTCTTTTTTAACTTGTAGTTCTGAATTGGAAGATTATTGTGATATTGAAATATAAAAATACAATTATATTCTATTATTTTTTTCATCGCTCAAAATAAGCGTCACATTCGTGGAAGCTGGTGTACCCGCCGAAACGCCGTGCATTTATCGAGACTTTCAGCCCCAGGTAGGCCAATTATGGATCTTCAGATCCACATTATGTCAGCAGCTGTTCTCCACCGTGAACATGAGAGGTTTTCGGACCAATTGTGTGTTCTCCATTCTTTAAGCACCGTTTAAGCACCGGCACCGTTTCAAAAGTACCCGTTTGGTACTGGTATCAGATAAAACCTAAACGATACCCATCCCCAGGTAAAATACATATTTAGACAGAATTTTGTAAATATCTATTTTTCATCTTTCAGCAGCATCGAGCTTTTTTTCCAATTATTTTTTTAAAAGTCAGGTCAAGGCTCCAAAAGCACAAAGGCGATATGAGGGTGGCTCACAGCAGTTTTTGTTTGCTGGATCATTTTAGTTCAGCTGGGTGTCTTTCCTTTGGTTATATTTCTTTAAGAGTTCAAATGTGTTCATTACATAAATAACATGTAATTTTCTCTGTAGCACTTCATGGATTTCATAAGCAACACACCTTAGTTGTTCACACAAAGCATAAAAGTAAAAAAACAAGACATACAGTGTTATCTTCATTCTAGATGTCAAAACGTATTCGCGGCTCCCAGTGTTTTCTTTTGCGTGGAAACTGG
>NW_005187613.1:549069-551323 GCF_000239375.1 Pundamilia nyererei
AAATGTTTACTTTGATGGGTTATGTCAACAAGCTGACAGATAAAGCAGAAATTTCATTTATATGTGCAGAATTCTACCAAGCAAGAATATGCCAATTAATTTGGTCACATGCACAACAACAGTGGTGCAGCTGTCATACAAGGGTGTTTATTTGTAACCTGGGTTGCAGGTGCAGCTTCTGCACTTTACAGACAATGAACTGATCAGTTAAATCTGTGATTAGTGAACAACCTGCTCTAACATGACTAGCTGTGTTCTGATTTTACCAATGGTTGTCAGAAACATTAAGTCTTTATTGTTGGTGTGAAAAGTCATTCATTTTAGCTCAGAGCTCAATTTCTTTCTGTTGAACTGGAGTTCTGAGTTCAGTTCAAGGTCAACATTTCCTAGTTGGCCAATCCAGATATTCTACGTGAATCAGCTGTACAGCAATGTGAAGTGCACTTAACGAAAATATCAGCAAAGCACTCTGCAGGGCTCAAACACAGTAAAAGGTTCCATATGAATTTGTGAGAGAGGGTTTGTGGATAATATTTTTTGCATGTGTTGGGTTTTTTCACAATGACTTTTCTGTTGATCTTTTACCAGGTGAATTCTGTGGGGAAGAGACAGGTGACCCCCGAGGTGACTGGCAGTAGCTGGGGTGAAGTAAGGCATGAGGAGGCACATAGGACATCACTTCTTCTTCAAACAGACTGCAGATGGAAGGTTGGAGAGGGGATGAAGGGACATAAAAAAGAAACCAATTCACTAAATGCAATTACTTCAGCAGAGCAGCGAGAAAATGAAAAAAAAAAAAAAGGTAATAACAAGAAGGGGATACACAACTAGTCCGATTAGAAAAAGGAAAGCCAAGAAAAAAAAGACTAAGACAGAGGAGGTAAAGCAGAAATATGTCACCTTAGCAACATGACAAGGTCGGCAGATCCCGACAGCCTGGCCAATCCTGACACTCCATCTGTGCGGATCAGCTGCACTTTCTCCCTGTTGTCACAGCAACATTACAATGGCAATGCTGTTCATTAATGTATCCTATGCATGTATTTCACTTTGACTTTGGCTACTTGAGGGACAACTGGAGCAGATCCCAGTCTGCTCCAGTCTCTGTACGAACCCCATGCTCTCCGATGCAACCACTGGAGTATGAATGTGTGCGTTAGACAGAAAGCACTCAGAAAATAGTCCTGCATGAGGCTGTGTAAAGCGCTTTGAGTGCTCAGAGAGAGTAGATTAAGCGCTATATAAGAATCAGTCCATATTATTTGTGTGTTGTGACTGCTTCTTGCAGACAAAAGCAGTTTCTGCTGGAAAGTCTTGGTTTGCAGTTGCAGTATGGTCTCCAGAAAATTGCAATTTTTATTTTTGTGTTTGCAACGACAGATTTATCATAGTCAGGACATTTTGCATTGATCTTTTCACATTTCCAGGCGTATTTGAAGGTTATGATCAGATTTGAGGGCTAGTGTTTTCAGCTTGTATCAATTTATAGTTTAAATATTCATTTAACAATAATCTTAATTAATTTCTAATATGTTTTTGTAAATGTTTCATCATTTTATTATTGATTTTTATTTCCATTTTCATTTTTTGGCACTTGCTGTTTGTGCATGACTTTGATTATTATGTTGTAAAACTTCAAAAATTAATGGAAAAAAAAATGTTGCAATGCAATTAGCAGTAGCACAATGAACTTTGCTTCCTGCTTTGATGATTTTCTCTTCTGACAATTAGGTTTTCTTGCAATACTTAAATGTTTCTAAATATGATACCACTGTTAAACAGGAACAAGGCACAGCAATATTTTTCACCTTGTCTAAGGTCTCTAATATATGAAGTTGATTCTTGTAGTTTGTTTCCTGCAAGCTGAATCGTGTTCCTCATCAAAGCTACTTAAAACACGTTTAAGTTCTAACTGGGTTTTTCCTAATGAGCCACATTCAACATGTCTTCATAAAGTTTAGCTCAAAAATAATATTTCAGTAAAAATCTGTCAAGATCACCACCGCTTTTAGGAAGTCAATCTCTATACCATGAAACAGAAAACAAATTATGCCCAATTGGACTGAAATATCTACCAACTTGGATTTTTCATTTTTATTCTTTTTGTCATTTGAGACCCGTGGAGCAATCATAAGGTCTATGTGGAGTTTTCTGAAAACTTATGCACTTAAACTCGACTTAAACCGTGGGAACAGACGACAGGTCTGAGGGTTAAGGCGGTGGAGATGTGGATCAGAGGGATTGGATAGTGAAG
>NW_005187613.1:552292-553643 GCF_000239375.1 Pundamilia nyererei
CAGCTATAAAAACAGGATGTCAATAAACATGCTGCCCAGGTTTACATGATATGTAAGTGGAGGAAGAAAACATGTAACTGTTCCTGTTATGATTAGAGGACCAATTTAAGTAGCTGTACTTTCTGTTGTCCATGATCGTTACGTGTCCCTTACCAGTCGCCGAGTGGTCACCTCTCCAGCACTGTGGCTGCGCTGGCGAGTCAGGTGTTGGCGGTGAGCGAGGAGGCTCAGCGGCCGAGAGCTTTGGAGAGGCAGCCGGGGGTCAATGAACGTAGTGGCACGGCAGTTATGGTCTACAAAGAAAGGCTAGATAGGTGTGCACACAGATACACATACAAGCTGTCAAGTGATAATCATTTTTAATTTGGTTACAGGTTTTAAAAAGTAAGAAATACTTGACAGAATAAGTGTAGAACAGTTAGATACTATTGAGGATCTGAATACAGTTTAACTGTATTCAGACCCTCAAAAAGTCATGAAATGTAGACATTGGGGCACTGACTGATTACAGTGTCAGCCCTACCTTGCCGGTCTGGTCGTGCTTCATCTCCCAACCCCTGGGCAGCTCCAGCTGTTTGTTAGCAAACATGTTGAGGAAGGCCACCAGGTCCCTGTTGTGCTGATAGCGCTCAAAGTGATGAGCATCCCGACGAACCTTACTGATCATATGCTTCAGACATGTGTTGGTGGTGAACATGTGGTAGGCACTCTAGAACCAGGAAATAGATTCCAGTAGACAGGAAGGAGATTCAGCACAGAGGAAACACATCAAGAAAAGAGTAAGTTTTAAGTGCCTTGTGCTACTATTACACTATGTAGTCACTATCGTATGCACACATTTCAGAGGGAAAGCAAAGGGCATGGCTGTTGTGCTTACTACTCACAACCACTACACAATATAGGTGCTGTTTTGTATGAGCTGAAGCTTTGAGTCTGGGATTTGAGTCTTTTGCATGTTACGAAAATACACTATGGAGCCTCTGCAGTTACTACAGTATGTGTGTGAGGCTTTTCTAATGCTGTTAATAACCTAGTAAACACCTTCAGTATGCACCATCAAGTATTTCAAAAGATTACAATTTATTCTATCTATCGCATACATACAACGTTAAATATTTTGTCCATTTTATTTGTATGGCAATGTCAGTCTGTCAGTAAGCCTCAAGTTTGGTCAAATTAAATATGAGAATTCTGCTGAATTCTACTTTTATGCCTCTTAAAGTTTTCAGTTGCAAAATTGTGATTTTTCACAAAATACATGTGTTGTTATGGTTGCTATGCTCTTGGTGTGCCACTGAAGGTTTTGCAGTCTTCTCTTCATGTCCGAACAACTTCTTGCTACTTGCTCAAT
>NW_005187613.1:556784-561388 GCF_000239375.1 Pundamilia nyererei
GACAGGATACGACAGGATGAAGAGGTAAGGAGTGCTCAGTGGTATTTGATAAACTGCAAATTTAAGGCTTACATGTAATGTCATCATTTTAATTAGCTATTCGTTCTGTATATGTTGCTTTGACAAATTATGGATTTTCATATAGTAAAATGTTCTGCAAAACAAACTAAGGTATTGTACCTTTCTGGTAATCAAATGATGATGAAAATACGAGTTTTAAGAAGAATAAACAGGTTACAATGTCGTACTATGGTGAGTTTGAAGTTTTACAGGTTTACAGTGGTTGAGGTGTTCGAGAGTCAGATCAAGTTTTGCAGAAGTTGGTGATACTTAAGAGTTACTCCCTAAATTCAGTATTTATACTACCTGTATTTATTTATACACTGTCCAGTATTAAGACAGTATAAACTGTATAGTGTCAGTGTAGGGGATGGACATCAGCCAGGAGGCATGAAACATCTGCTTGCATCTTGTTGAAGTAAACCTCAAGCAGCAGCAGGTCAGCTGATCACAGGCTGTACTCCATGAAAATCTAGTTCACATTAGAAATTATTCATTCATATTCAAATGTTTTAGATTGATCATCAAACTAATTTTAACATGTCTTAAAATGCAGTTTTTAAATGATTTTATTTATTAAGGGAAAACGTACACGTCCCTATGTGGAAAAAATGATCTCCCTCTCTAATAACTGCAGGATCGCTGTCCTGCTGCATAACCTAAGTGTATTTGAGCTTCTGATCAATCAGTCTGAAGCCCAAATACTTCTTTAGAGTGTGGCATGATGCATTGCTTTTTAAGATTTTTAAGCTGCTTTACTTTGTCAGCCAGGATCTATTTGAGTGACTTATTGATTCAACAACAACAATAATAATAATAATAATAACAATAATAATAATAATTTATTTGAGAGTGTTGATGTGGAAGTATAAAAAAAGGTCAAAAAGAGTTGTGCCATGTCTCTGTGGATCTAGAGAAAGCACATGCTGGGGTGCTGTGGAGGTGATTGAAAGAGGATTTCACGATGCTGGGTCTTTTGACTCAGCGTTTTGAGTTTTAGTTTATTTTCATGTTTATGGTTTATGTTTAAGTTCATTGGGTTTTCTGAGTTCATTTGTTTATTACTTTCCCCGTATGTTTTCAACGCCTCTGTTAAGTCTCCTTTGTCCTTTATGTGTTTCATGGCTGCATGTCTTTTGTTGTCACATCTTTGTTTCATTATGTTTCCTATTTTATTTTGAAGAGGTTCTGTGTTCCTGTGTTTAGCTTTACGTTTCCCCTGTGACGTTGTTATGCTCACTTATCCTCATTATCCTCCTGTGTGTATTAAGTCCGTGTGTTTTCAGTCATTCCTTGTCAGGTCGTCTGCTTTGTTCACGTCATGCATCCAGTTTTTGTCCATGTCTCCATGTCAGGTCCCACGTGCACGGTTTTTTCATGCTTTAATCTTAGTTCACCCAGTTTAATTTATTGTTTAGTTTCACCTTTGCCTTTTGTTTTGTACTTCTTGGCCAGCCTTAATAAACGGCTCATTTTTTGTTATTCCACGTCACGTTTCACATTCTGTTTTGATCTGCATTTGAGTTCTTTTTTGCAATACATACAGTCTGCCTCAGCCAGACTGTGACAGAGGAACTGGACGTCAGGAGTGGCAGAGAGTATGAGGATAGTGGTGAGGTGTCAAGTAAGAGTGACATGGTTTGGGGGGGTTTGGGGGTAGGATTACATCAGGTATTCGCTTTGAGCCCCTTAACTATCCGTGGTTAGAATCATAAACTATGGCAAGCCAAAAGCTGATTCTATTCTTTTGCTTTTATTCAAAATGTTTTTTGAATTTCTGCCAATGAGGAAACAAGGAAAACACTTCTGACTGTCACAGATCACAATCTATTTACATTTTTCTTAAAAAAAAAACTACATTTTCATTTTTTTAAAAAATATAACAGTAGAGTAAGGTTAGGGTTATCATCTTTGATGACCTCAAAGGGTTAATAAGTGCGTTGTTTAAAATCCCTTTCTTGAAACAAATAGAATGTGGTCTGTTATAAAAGAAAGACACATGAATGGAAGTAAAAGAATAACAAGAGATAGAATGTAAGTAAAAAGTGTCCGTACAGGGTTGGAATGCAGCACAGTGAAGAATTCAGGGCTGGTGAGGAACTTGGCGGTAGGGGACTGAAGCAGCAGGGTTAGGCGAGACCTGGGACTGGACTGTGGCAAATTGCTGTCCCTACGTAGCTCTGCAAAATATACCAGAATCGTCAAAATAAAAAAAAGAAAATCACAGGGGAAGAACATGGATCAGGAGTTTGTGCCGTGTAGAAGGGGGCTACCTGGGAATGAGGGTTGCATATCAGTCTCATCAGCTGAAAGCTCATTGGGTAGCTGCTCTTCTGGTCTACTGTCGTTGGTCATTGTCCTACGTATACTTTGATACCTGCAAATTTATGTGTACAGTAACAATTAACGATAATGTTACTAAAAACAAAAAAATGGGAAGTGGCAAATTCATTTCCATTTTTAACTGAAACTTTGGACGAACATCTAGTTTGCGAATCTTCATGTGCATATGTTTGTTTTCTGACCTGCGATTTAGCTGTTCCATCTGCTGTATGGAGTTAGACCTCTGAAGAGTTTGTGGGGCCGGGGGTGCGGTTGGACGTTGCCATGTTGTTGTTCTGTTCACGTGGTCCACATAGAAAATGCGACCATGGCTGTCTATGCGAGCCTCCCAATCTGGATCACACACAATGCAACAGAAGAACACATATAGTAGTTCTCCAAAAGATTCTGTTCATCTGGACGTAGCGTTTTGTGGGAGAAACGTTTCGTCACTCATCCAAGTGACTTCTTCAGTCTGCATCAAGACATATAGTAGCTGTTTTTCATGAAAGAATATAGGTTTCTAAACTAAGGTTTTATGAACAAAAATGACACAGTAGATTATATATAATTATAATCATATATGTATAAAATTTTGGCCTTAAAGTTGCAGAACTACTGACTACAATCTACAATCTAGCTGTTTTTAAGATTAAAATACAAAACTGAATCTGTGGCTTATGGGTTTATTACAAATGAGAAATTCTAGCATTTAAAGCTAAGGTTGCAAATTCAAATTCAGTGGCAAATTCCACATCTGGAAAATAGTAACACACATTTGTGTCAACTTGTCTAGTCGTACATACATGTAATTGGAAAGGCCTATTACAGTATTTTCCACACTGTAAGGTGCACTTAAAATCCTTTAATTTTCTCAAAAATCGACAGCGTGACTTATGTATAAATTCTGGTTGTGCTTACTGACCTCGAACTGATTTTATGTGCTACACGGCGCTCAGAAATCTGTCAAAAAATGTTTTAGTACAACTTCGGTAAGCTACGAAGCCGCACTGCTTGATGGATTGCTGGAGCATTACGGCTGCCATAGTCAAGAGCCTTGCAGAAGAATCTGGGTCCAAAAACTCCGTCCGCTTCAAGTCCCAAAGTCAAACGAACACTGTGGTATCACTGAGAGTTTAAAACTGTCTAAATTCTTTCATCTTTAATAAAATCATCAGCGTTGCTGCTTTACCAGGTGTAACAATTAAGTTTAACATCCAGGCATCCAGGAAAACAGGATTTATTAACGGAGTTACCAGTTAGCAGGAAGTTAGCTCGCTAGTTTCTACCTAAACATGAGCATGTTCTGACTGAGAGATTTCTGAAAATATTAAAACGTACAGCTCTGCTATCACTTCCAACATAAATGAAGACAGGAAACTAAACAGCAATGACGTTTGTAGGGTTACTGAAGTTGGGCTAGCTGGTATATAATGATGTGCTACGTGATCGTAGCGACACAGCTATGTTAGCATAACATAAAAACAGTGAAGCTGGAGGATGAACGCTAACTTTTTTCCACTCGTTAATGGGAGGGTTCCCGATGGTTAGGGATAAATTGCAACGCAGGATGCTGTAAACGGACCAAACTTCAGTCAGGAGAACAACTGAGACAATCCATCCACAATACAAGGTTAGTCATTAATATACTGCAACAACATGGGAATAGAGCAGCTGCAGAGGATTCAACATTAATGAATCAATGGTACGGAAGTGAGGAAGCAAAAAGAATGAGTTGAGTAAAGTTTGACTTATCTGACTGTTTTGTTTCACTTTATAATCCGGTGCGCCTTATGGTCTGAAAGATACAGTATCTAAATTCCTTATCACAGCTCCTGTGCTATATCTTAATAGTTCCTCAAACTGCTTAATCCAGAAGACTTCTAGGGACCCTAGTACCCTATGCATAAACCCTGACTGCTATACACAACCTTCAAACTTGAAGATATCTGGTAAAGAAAATATGTGTATGCGGTTTCTGTGCTGTATTGTGTACTTTAATGTTCTTTAAAACAGACATATACACACACACACTCACCAGGGGGCAGTGGTTCATCTACTCTCTGGTAGCGACTGATGTCATGGCGAACAGATGGCAGGGAGTGAACAGACTGGTGGCCATTGACCTGTTCTGTGGCACCTGGATAAAAACACATAAACAAGCATCAAAATGAATATAAGAAATCCAAAAAAGTTAATTTTTTTATAGTCATGGTTCAGAA
>NW_005187613.1:561617-563308 GCF_000239375.1 Pundamilia nyererei
ACTTGAAGCACCCATCTGTAGGCAAAGAGCTGAAAGGGGGGTCACTGGTCACCAGTCTGCCCTCCTTTGTGTCTTTACAAATTTCCCGTGCATGAATCTCAGGATTTTGTTGAAATGTTTAATAAGCCTGTCCATGCACTGCATGAAAAGTTTAGTTTTTGTCAGTGAGCAACACTGTAAGCTGCTATGGAATTACAAGTTAACTCTATACAAAGATTTTGAGGCAATAGAAGAGAGCTTAGTGTGTAAATGAATGAATATCATGATAGTATGGAAGGGCCAACACAGAAACACACAGAAACACACACACACAGAAACACAATTAAAGTAACACTTTGAAAACATCAGATCGCTACAAGAGAAAACATATTAGGTTCCGTTGAGTGAACGCTGGCGCGCCTGGCTGCTGCTGCCAACCGGTTATTGTTATTATTTTTATTATAATTTCTTCAGATGCTGACAACAATTTGAATCGTACGTTCACACTGCAGGCGAAAGCGCATCAAATCCGACTTTTCCGACCCTATGCGACCCATATCCGATCATGGTATGACAGTGTGAACGGCACAAATCCGATATTTTCAAATCTGACCTGGGACACTTTCGTATGTGGTTCTGAATCCGATACATATCCGATGTTTCAGAAAGCGACTGCTGTTTGCAGTTAGCTCCTAGCATTTCTCGACAGCTCTGCCTCCTTTTCAACTATACAAGTCTGCTCCTTCCTATTTGTGTGACCTGCTCCATATCACCACTGTTTCCAGGCCTCTCAGATCCTCATATTCATCTTACTGTTCTGCCCACGCGTCTCATCACTGTGGGGAACAGAGCCTTCAGTCGCTCTGCTCCTCGGCTCTGGAACTCTCTTCCTCCAGCCATAAGAAATATAGACTCTCTTCCCGCATTATTTATATTATATCATTATTATTATTTTTATATCATGCTGGATACTGATGTGGACCGGACAATGTGTTAGGACTGAAAGGATGCCACATTCTTTTAAAGAAAATGATCCACTTATGGAGGGCTGAATTTAAAGACACTCCAAAAGTCGAAGTGAAAAACTGATGCGGCAAGCTAGTTCATTTTGCTGAAATCTTATTGCAGCAACTCAGAAAGGTACCTGACAACGTTGGGGCATGCTCCTAATGAGACGACAGAATCCCTTCCCAGATCTGGACCAGGGAATCACTGAGCTCCTGAACAGTCTGAGGTGCAACCTGATAGCGTCAGATGGATTGAAACATAATGTCCCAATGGTGCTCTGTTGTATTTAGGACAGGTTAACATGTGGGCTGGTCAATGGTAACAGTTCCTTTATCCTCCAGGAACTGCCAGCATACTCTCACCACATTATCCCAGGTATTATCATGCAACAAGAGGAACCTAGGACCCACTCCACCAGTGTAGGCACTTAGAATGGTTCCAAGGATTTCATCTTGATGTCAAATGGCAGTTGGGGTCCCGTTGTCTGACTTTTAGAGGTCTGTGCGTCTCTCCATGGACATGCCTCCCCAAACCACCACTGACCCATCATCAAACTGATCATGCTGAACAATGCTACAGGTAGCATCATATTTGGAAATCATGTATCGGTATTTCAGGAGCAGGACCACGCCTCCTAACATGCTCCTTCCAGTTGTCATCTATAAATGTTCCTCAAGTTTGGCAAGCTGTTCATTCTCGTTTAC
>NW_005187613.1:565197-566809 GCF_000239375.1 Pundamilia nyererei
AATGGCACATATTGATGTGCCATCCTGGACCGGATGGCAATTTAATACGTCCGTTTCTGTCAGTATGGAATTGACGTATTGATTTCGTATTGAATATGTCATTCCTTTATTGGACTACCTTTGCAAAGTCTGTAGGGTCCAGACATCGACCCTAGCCAAATGCATAACCAGTGAAAAACGGTCCAAAAAGAATGAGGATGTGGAGACGCAGATAATCGACAAGTAGTTTGATGGTGTCGTACCCTTGTGGGGAGATTAGGACTGTTCTGCCCTGTGACAGTCTGGATGAATACCTGCTGTTAGTAGCTCCCTTATTTGTCCTGCCAGGTCATTGAGTGCTGTTAGTATAGAGATGCAGGTAGAGGCAGTAGAGGGGCACTATTTGTGATCAACTATGAAAGGTCACTATTGTGACCTTTAATTGGTCTAATTATCACAAAAGTTAAAGTAAAAAGATGAGTTTTGGTGCAGTTTTTGGTGCATAAATACTACATGCAATAGTGAGCAGACTGTTGTGTATTGAAATGTATAATATAATGCCCTGTATAATCATAATGGTAATAGGGGTAGCATGAGGATTGGGTTGGGGCCTTTCTGTATGGAGTGTGTATGTTTTCTTCATGGCTCCTCCCACAGTCCAAACATATGCAGTAAGTGGAGTTAGTCTGTCTTCATGCATGCTCAATCATCCAGTTAAGGAAATCAGTTAGTCGGTGGTGCTGGTGTCAGTCATTCTGCAGATGTTTATAAGGTTGGGGAAACCTTCAGTCAGCTGAAACTGAAGAACCGATGATTCTAAATTGTCCATAGGTGTGAATGTGGAACATGACTACGGATGATGTCTGTCTGTGTTGACCCTGCGACAGACTGGCGATCTGTCTTGGGTGTACCCCACCTGTAATCTTATCACAACTTGGATAGCCCTCCCATAGCCCCAAAGTTTGATAAGTGGAAAGAGAATGCATGGATGGATGGATGCTTAATAATAATCAAAATAATAATAATAAGAAGAAAATATTTGTGTCTGGAGTTGAAATGGTCAAAAGAACATTTGGTTAAACTTTTGCTCAGTGCCTTGGATATGGGTTTTTACATATGGATTTGTTGATCTGGTTAGATGTGCAAAGGTCATGTTAAACTTTCACATTGTTACACATGAAACCACTCACATTTAATGTAAAAAATATAATTACTATAATCATTAAAAGATCAGGCTGAAAATCTGAAAAGTCCTGATATACATGGCCAAGGTTTTTATTTTTAAAAATGCATTTCTTACGCTCTACATACTTGAATAATATGTAATGCTTGGATGAATTAAACTCCTCTGGTATGGACAGATCTATTGCTCAAGATAGCTACATTACAGAAGCAGAAAAATTATTCAATATGTTGTTAAAGAATTAGGTTTGTTACACATGAGGATAAAACTACAGCAGAATGTTAAGACTTGTATTCTTCTTCTTACAGCATGTGAACAATGTGGACCCAAAACAGTACAAAAAGAAAACTGCGTAACATGATGACGAGCAGACAAAAGCTGAGGGTACAAATAAACATGGAGACACTTGCAGAAAGTGAACATACAGGTGCAAGCAACTGGGAGATCGTG
>NW_005187613.1:567452-571251 GCF_000239375.1 Pundamilia nyererei
CCAATATTAAAGAGGGATGATGCTCCTAAAGTCACAGTGCCTCACCTGAATGGGTGAAAGAGGACCAAGTGAGGGATTGCAGTGTACTTCTGGGTTTTTCCCAGTCCTGATGCTGTGCTCCTGACTTGGACATTCCCCTGGAGATTCTCCAGATCTGACTTCAGCTGCCTCAGCCCTTGATACCTGAGATGAGTTGGAAGCTGCAGCAGTTTCTCCAACAACCTGTGCAGCCTGTGCTCTGGCAGCTTCTTCAATTCTATCTGCTGATTGTCGTGTCTGTATTGGGAGTGCAGCAGCACCTTCTTGTGCTCCTGCTCCAGCTTCAGGCCCTGCAGTGTTGGCTCCACACTGAGCACCAGCAGAAGAACCTGCCTCTCCCGTGGCCTGAACTCCAGGCCCTGCCTCACATGAGCCCTGTGACTCGCCTTTTGAACCACTGCTCCCCTGTGGAGACTCAGGTGTAGCTGAGTTGGTATTCTGCTGTGTCTTTGCTTCCAGCGATTGATCCCAGTGCTGCCCAGCTCCTTCCTCATCCTCATCTGAGTCAATGTGTAGCATGGCACTGAGCCGTGTGTCTGTGGGAAAGCTGGAGCTGAGCTTTGGTAATGGCCCTGCTGCAGGTCGGTCCCCAATGCTCCTGGGACCTTCGAGGGAATCTAGGTAGTCATTAAGTGACACCTGCCTTTGGGTGAAGCTGCCAAGAGCCACAGGAAGCAGATTCACCTCTCCCACTTGCCCAGGCTCCTGCCACACGCTGTCATCGCCATAGTAACATGAACCATTAACATATAAGGAGCCCTCATCAGAACCAATGCGAGAAGGTCCACATGTAGCACCTAAAGACGAGGAGAGCTGATGGAGATCTTCGTCGTCAGAGGGACTCCCAGGGTCACCATTCATCACACCACCCAGGATCGTTCCCAGAGGGTCTGGCGAAGCTTCTAGAGCAGAAAAGAGGATGGATGAGAAGGAGAGGATGTGACAACTGAGAGATAAATAACGTGTGCTTTGTTGACATGTTAGCAGAACAAAAACAACACCTCCCACTTCCTCGTCTTCTTTCGGCTGTTTCTGTTAGGGGTTGCCACGGGGGAACATCGTATTCCATCTCGCTCTATCTCTAGCATCCTCCTCTGTCACACCAATTCTTTGCATGTGCGCCTTCACAACATCCATGAATCTTCTCTGTGGTCTCTGTGGGTGCTGGTCACGCCCAGAGAAAACCTTAGCATCTTCAGCTCTGTCACCTCCAGCTCGGCCTCGTGTCTTTTTGTTACTGTCTCCAAACCACTCACCGTGTAGACCAGGTTTCGCTACAATCTTCTAAACGTACTCTTTCCTTCTTGCTGCTATTGTAACAAATCACACCGTGACACCCATCTCTATACACTCCACTCTGCTTGCCCTTATCTTGTTCACCGCTCTTGTGTACTGTCCGTGGCTTTGGAAGGTTGACCACAGGTACTTGAACACACCCTGCTCCTCACTATTACGCCTTTCTTATTTACACACATGTATTTTATCTTGTTTTCACTGACTTTCATTCCTCTTCTCTCCACAGCATGCCTCCACATGCATGTGGCATGTGGATCTTGGTCATTTTTTTGGCATGTTTTTATGGCCCTCGCAGTGCTTTTGTTTTTACATTTTGCAACACACCGCTGCTGCCCAGAGTTCCACAGGAACTCAAGAGGAGACATCAGGCCAGAGCAAGAGTTAAAACAAGGAGAAGGGAATATAAATCCCCTGTTCCATCAGTCATCATAGGGAATGTGAGGTCTCTGACTAATAAGATGGAGCTGATAAAACATCAGAGGCAGTATTGGGAGGCAGCTTATTATGCATGGAGGCATGGCTGCACTCAGTGCCACCGGCTTCGTCATCTGGCCTTTTCACTGCTCGGGCCAACAGAGAGGCCAAGCTGAGCAGTTAGAGGAAAGGTGGAGGGATTGCAGTGTTTATTAATGAAAGGTGGTGTATTCCAGGATATGTTACTGTGAAGGAACATCTCTCCTCACCTAACATTAAACTTTTAGCTGTCAGTTTGCACCCATATTATTTATCGCAGGAATTCTCCTCCACTATATTAACTTTTTTTTGTACCACCATCAGCTAATGGTGCAGCAGCGTGTAACATCATACATGCAACTGTTGATGGCCTATAGTGTAAACACACAGAGGCATTGATCACCATCAGTGGTTATTTTAACCATGTCAGTCTAGACTCCACTCTGCCAACTTTCCAGCTGCATGTGGACTGTAAAACACAGGACAAACGAACAGTTCTCTCTACAACTTCTGTTCCCTTTCAGTCGATTCACTCGGTACAACACATAAGGCTGGGACATATATACACGTCCCGCAGAGCAGCCACCGAACTGGAATCGGACCACCACCACCTTAGTGTGCAGCAGACCAAGCAGACAGGACAGTATGAGCCACCGAAGGGGCTGTAACATCCAATCGATAAAACCAAAGCAAACCAAAGTGTGCGAGTGAAAGTTCATATCCACAGACTCAATGGGTTCAAACGGGGGCTACAAACGGCCTCCAGCACCAAAGATAAGTCCAAAGCACCGACACGGGACTTAAGCACAGGTCTCAGCCAGCGAACCGCTTTCAGAAAACATATGGCAAAAGGATGTGCACCTGGTGTCACCCCATCAAAGCCAACATGACAAGCAAATATAGCCGCTAGACAGACCTTAACTGTCGAAAATGAAAGGCCCGTATTCAGCAGCTCCTGCAGGAATGTCAAAACATCCACAATAGAGCACTGAAATGAGTATGGAGGTCCTGGCACCATTGCTCGAAGGCTCGCCATTTGTAAGCGTACACATACACACCTTCTTGTCCAGCTGAAGTGATGTCCACTCTGAACATAAGCTGCCCGCTCACATGGTCCATAGGAAGACGACGACACAGGCTGTAGCTGACTGTCTGATCACTGCACACACATAAACAATTGTTTTGTCCCTACTGACAAACACCTACTAGCATTTCAATACGGTACAGAAAACAAGCTCTCTTTCCTCAGCACACTGATCGCAATTCAATCAACAATCAACTGACTGGATGGGTAATTGTGCATCAACTACATTCTGCTGATTTATATGCAGTTTTCCACAATGGGGAATTTATTGGCAATTTCTGTGCAACTTGCCTGGAGACTGACAATTGTTGTTAACACTGCACAAACTGTATGCCATCATTGCTTACTTAAATTAATGCCTGACCAGCAAGCTGGTTGGGAATTATGGATAGGTACTGACTGAACTACATAACTACTACCCTCCAGAGAAGGTTGCTCTTTCTGTCTTAAAGAACAACCTTCTATGAAAGAAACGTAAAAAAAAAAAGTACAACACACGTGACACCGTCACTGACGCTGAGTCTGACTGACTTTCCTTGCACAGTTGTTTTGTCCTTTACCTGTTTTTGGTTCTGAACCCATCTCATGTTTGGCTCTGCGTGCCAACTTACTCAGCAGCTGGCCGTTCCAGAAGTCTCCGGATGGGGATGATCAGCTGGCCCAGGAAGCGCTTGATGATTGGCCGACTCTTGGCAAACTTGTCCTTCACCTCAATCTCCAGCACATCAGTTATCAAAGCCACAAATGTATATTTCTAAAGAAAGAGTAAATAGCAAAATGCTGGAAAGTTTAGTATGTTTATACAGTTGTGCTTGCATTACATAAAGTTAATTATTGACTCTGCCCAGTGACTCTACCTGGCCTACCACTTCTCAGTTGCTGTCGTTCCTAATCATTTCTACTAACAGTTGACTGCAGAATATTTAC
>NW_005187613.1:573431-578384 GCF_000239375.1 Pundamilia nyererei
CCTTACTGATTGATACACCATTAGGATGTATGATTAGGAACATAAAATAACTCCTCTCAGATGTGTTCAACCGAAAGTAACAAGCCTGTTTTGAAAATGTAAGGAGTACAGACATTTACTTCAAAACGTAGGGAGCCTCCCTTTTTTCCGCTTCATCACACCAAGACACATGCAGGGCCTTGGGTACAGGTGTGTCAGTGAGGTGCAAGGGGGCATTCCTCCTCTGTCTCCTTCTGGCCAAATGTGCCTTAATTTTATTCCACAGCTTAGACATCCACATTACTTACACACTCATAACACATACATGAAGGGCCTTGGGGGTGGGCACGCTAAACAGCATCCAAAGGACGTCACCTCTGGCGTCAGTGCCCACCTCTCAATTTTAAATACATGTAGACATTGAGGGCTCTTGGTAGGGCCGGTGCTGACAGCAGCTGCTTCCTGGCAGAGAGTACCATGCCCCTCCCATGTTTTTAAAATGCATTTTAGGTATGGGGTCTTCACACCCCGGTTGGGGGTCTGGGATGCTGGGCTTCCGTGCTGCTGCAGGACCGGGCGCGGTCTGCTTGTCTCCACCCCAGACCAAAGGGAAACATCTCCTGGGTCTGGGGGCAGATTGGCCCTCTGGGTTTAGTATAGAGTACGTTTGGGGAGTGTGAGTGTGTGTACAGTATGAGTATTTGTATATGTGTGCATGAGGGTGTGAATGCATGTTTGTGTCTTAGTGTGACTGTTTGTTTATGTTTATGTGTCAGGTCGGGTCTCTATCTCTCTGGGAACATCTTAGGCCAACCCAGGTGTGGCAGCCCATCTCCCCTCACCACACTCCCTGCCAGTTGCTGATGCCCTCACCTTTCGGACACTAAGAACCACCAATGGGTGTCTGCCAGTGACATTGTGGAGAAGGAGCTGAACATATATTGTCCAAAATAAGCAGAATGTTGGACAACACCTCCGACCCAGTCGTTTAGCACCACTGAACAACAGGAAATATTTTTGTTTAATTAATTTAGGTTAGTTAGTTGCTGTTCTTACTGTCTTGGAGCAACTATGCCCACAATAATGTCTTCTGTGATTAATAAAGTACTCCAGCTTTGATTGTGATTCTGATCATTCCCGAGTTATTTAAAAGTAGAATGGGAGGCAGAGCCTTCAGCTACCAGGCGCTCATGTATTGAACCATTTGCCTTTTCATCTTAGCTTTGATGCCTGACAGGAGGTTTCCTGTAGGCATCACAGAGCTACCAGGTTATTGGCTGGTAGTTGATGGGACCTGCCTTTTCTGAGGATCCTTAGCAATCAGGACTGTTCAGCCTTTACTTCGCCATTCCAGGCGTGTCTTGTCCAATAGCAGCTGGTTCCTTTGTGCTGGTAGATGCTCACAGAGTGCAGTGCGCTTGTTTAGCCAGGAGATGTGAATCGTGTCAGGGCCTGGCTCTGTCCAACTCTACATACTTGAGACTCTTTCTCAGATGTCTACCATGGTGATTGTTATTGGATCCTGTTCAAGGAGGTTGCTGTGACCTGCTCTCAGATCCATTGGCTACTGAGCGTTGTTGTTATATGATGTCTCCTTCTCCCATATGCTCTTCCAGTTGCTCTGTCTCCAGCCTTGGTGGGGCTGCTCTCATAGTGCTCCTCTACCACTGAGAATATACCTTGGAAGGTTTATTCTCCTGCCTTCTGTCTCTTGTGTATACCTCTTCTAGCGGCTAGTCAAGGCTGTGGTTCTTTGTTGGCAGTATCCAAGGCCACAAGTATAGGCAGCTTTCTGTACTTCTTAGACATCCCCTTCTACGTCTGCAACTCCGACATTTGGCTAACTGCCCTCCATGCTGCTTTGATTTTGGTCTCTAGTCTCCTTCTCCGTCAAGGGTACTGCTCCTTGTGGCTGTTCATCTCGTAGCCAAGCATGTCACTGATCACATCACTGCTGCTGTGGTGTAGATAGGCTGGCTGGTTTTGCTGATGGTCACAGTAGAGATTCTCCATAATGCATCTTTCTATAGACCTTCAGAGTATACTTCATGTAGTCTTGATAAATGGCCAAAGGGGGTCCAGGTTTCCAGCTGCCAGCTGCTCTAGCACTCAACGCCTCCAATTTGCTAATGCAAGTTAGCCACACTGTCCCATGTAAGGAGGACTCTGATTGGTTAGAGAGAGACACACTGGCTGCCTGGATCTTTCTGCAGAGCTGTGCAGATAGCTTTGCACTGCTAAGAAGTATCTGTGCTTATACAAATACAGCCTCTGTATTTACACTCTGCCCAACAAAGACATACGTGAAGAATATGAAAGGATTCTGCAGTGAGATAAAGAGCTGAACCTTGTGTCTGTGGACAGCCTGACCCCCTGTTGAAGGTAATGTGCTAAACATGGCTAATGCTATTATTACTGCCTTAAAGCTCATGATTAAAATGCTGATTGTAAATACATCAGTCCATATGTTGCCACATAACTATAGTTGTCTCTTCTATCTTTCCTTTTATTACTCTGCCAAGGCAAAGAGTAGAGTCAACACTATTGATGTAAGTTCATTTATTTTAACTACACGAGTGTACAAATTCATCCTCAGCTGGACATAGATGATCATCAAGGACCATCTTTACCTAATCCCAGCCTCTAGGGCTACGCTCAAACTGCAGGTCTTAATGCTCGATTCTGAGTTTTTGAACAAATCCGATTTTTTTGTCTGCTCGTTCACACTACAAATAAAATGCGACAGCAAACGCGCTCTAGTGTGAACGCTCAAAGCGGCCGCATGCGCAAAAGAAGACGTCACACACAACGCGCTCTGTTTAGACCCAGAGCAACAGTATTGTACGGATGGCCTTAATATGAGGACTTGTTTCGGACTTTACGTTTCCCAATTTTGCTTTAAGTTATTTTGTTATTTACATAATAATGTGAATAACCTAATAATGATCCTTATTGCTGTTTTAGAGCAGCGCTGCTTCAAAGGATAGCTGCAGATTTCTGTCAGAATCTGCAGATTATACAGTACAAATAAAATGTTCACGTTTCTCCATCGTTGTCTTCCCAACAGTTTCACTGGATGTCCAGTAAGCGTTCACGGTGTCTTCTCCGGCGCTGATAATTGGCGTCTGTCTTGTATCGGTGACGTAAAAGATGGATTTAATGCGACATGACCATCAAACAGCAGTCGCTTTCTAAAACATCGGATATGTATCGGATTCAGCACCACATACGAAAGTGACCCAGGTCGGATTTGAGAATATCGGATTTGTGCCGTTCACACTGTCAGACCATGATGGATATGGATCGCATAGGGTCAAAAAAGTCGGATTTAATGCGCTTTCGCCTGCAGTGTGAACGCAGCCAAATACGGTATGTTCAATATTATCACTGAATGCCCAGCATATTGCAATAAGTAGCATTTAACCATTTACTGCACCTACAGTACCTGTATGTAGTCAAATGTGTGGTAAAGATGTAGATAATTGAATTTAATTATTAATAAACTGCATGCAATGAAAACCAAAACTGAAATTGATTCAGTTTATACATTTCTTCTGTATGCCCTCTAGAATATATACAGACATCCATGTTTACAGTGATACAAAGCATTAGAACAGTTTATCTATATGTACTTTTGCTAATAACAAATCATCTTTATTCTTAATCAAAAACATAAAGTACAAGTCTAATTAGTACCATGAATAAGAAATTTGAGTAGTGAAATGGTTCAAATAAAAATGGATGTTCATGTGACAGTGAGCTAATGATAATTCTATTAGAAGTAAAAGAACTGGCATGGCCAGGGCATGCAAGACTACTTAGGGCTGCCAGTTTATTATTAGAATAGGAGTCACAGATAGAGTGCCCTCACCCATCGGCTCCATCCAAGCTCTGTAGTGCCTGCTGGGTAAGGTAATCTTATTGAGTCAGTGTGAAGTTATGCTAACCTCCCCAAGCCACACAGGGTTGATGGTGTTGGATATGATGGAGGAGCGTCTCTCCTGGCCATGGTGGGTAAACTTTGGGAGGCCGCTCCTCTTCCCGGGCTGGATCGACATTTTCAGGTAGGGGTCCGGGTTGAAGAACATCCCTTTCTTTAGGTTCACTGCTCGGAAGTCTGAATTGGAATACTTCATGAGTATTTTTGTATTCATTCTCCAGCACATTTCCACTGACTCATTCATCTCACCTGACAGGGTGAAGCTGACAAGTTTCCGACAGTGCTCATACTCTGACTGCTCCTCCACCTGGCCTTCGCCCCTCACCTGATGACAAAAAAAAAGAAAAACAAAAAAATGAACATGTTTTCAGCCCTGACTCTAACAGATAAAAGTTTAACCAGGAAGACTTAAGTGGGTGGAGTTAAGACTGTTTCTCACATCTCTTCACATGAGAGAGGTTAGTGCCATTCACCCTCACTACAATCTCACCTCATTGAATCTCACTGTTTAAATTCAGTTTATGGCTTCCCAAAGCCACAAACTATCCAAAATATATTATTCTTTTCACAAAGCTCCATGTATTAATGCTTGAATTTATTAGCCATTATTTTATCAGGATGAGTCAGTAAGAGTGAAAAATAATTTTGTGAGCTCTTGAACTCTTGAACAGTTCCTCGTGTAACCTGGATTTATTATCCATCCATTTTCTTCCACTTATCCAATTCTGAGTCACGGTGTGGCTGGAGCCTATCCTAGCTGTCTTAGGGCAGAGGGTCGGGGTACCCCTGGACCTGTCCAGGGTGTACTAATGCATAGAGACAGACAACCATTCATACTCCAATTCACACCTATGGGCATTATAGAATTACCAATTCACCTAACCCCACTAACTGCAGGTCTTTGGACGGTGTGAGGAAGCCAGAGTACCCAGAGAGAACCATACAAACACAGGGAGAACATGCAAACTCCACAGAGAAAGGCCCTGGCCTCACAGCAAGAAGGTCCTGAGTTTAGTTCCACACTGAACCTTCTT
>NW_005187613.1:579361-580713 GCF_000239375.1 Pundamilia nyererei
GCCCTGCTCTAGTGCTGACCACTGTGAGATTGCAGAACACTGGTCAACTGTTCTGCAGGTCAAGTTAAAGTCCTACAACACAAAGCACACTGTCCTTTTTTAGTCACTAGTGACTAAAAGGTTCTCATTAGCACGTTTCCACGCACTGAGCACATACTGCTTTGCCTTTACAGTATGGCCCAGATAAACCTCAAATTCACACTGTACAAGATCTATCGTAAAACATTGTTAGATCCCAGGAGGTCTGGACTCCATCTACATTAAACTTTTCTATAGCATTGAAGGTCTCAGTGAGCACCGTGGCCTCTATCATCTTAGTCAGGAAGCTGAGTGTTAGGGTACCTGGGTCGTCCACCCAGTGTTTGTGTTTTTGTTTCTCTGAGTCTTGTTAATTTATTCGGTTCTCTGTGTATTTTATATTTCTTTGCCCAGTATGATTTTACTCCTGAGTTTATTCTCTATTTCTAGTCTTGGTTTGCCTTCGTGATTCCTCCCCTGTTAGGTCAGTTTTGTCTTCATGTGCATCTGTCTGATCCCTTAGTCTGTGTCTCTGCGTACTTCCTGTTTTACTTTGATAGTCTCCCGTCGGTGTGCGTCAGGTTCTGTTTTGCGTCTCCCCGGTCTCATCTGTTTAATTAGGGTCAGCTGTGTTTCCTTTCTGGTTCTTGTTCCCTTATTTAACCCATGTATCTATTGTCTGTGTTTTCCTCTGTTCAGTGTTGTGTGTTTCTAGTTTAGTTTCTAGTTTAGTTTCTAGCGTTCCCCAGTTTATTTCCTGTATTGACTCATGCCAGCAATAAAGCTGAGGTTTTTGAGTTTATGTTCGCATGCTGGAGTCTGCATTTGGGTCCTCCATTCCTGCCTGCCGCACACAGACCATGACACGAAAAACCTGACAGTGCTCCGGCGCTGCTCTGAGGATAACCTTCCAATGAGACAACCATTTCTGCAACAGTTACGCCTGTCTGGCCTGACAAAAGCCACTCCTCAGTAAAAGGCACACAACAGCCTGCATGGAGTTTGCCAAAAGGCACCTGCCAGGCAACCTATCAGATAATGACAAAACAAAATTCTCCAGTCAGATGAAACAAAGATTTAAGTCTTTGAGAGTCATGTCTGGAGCACTGCTCATCACCTGGCCAATATAATCCCTAAAGTGAAGCATGGGGATGGTAGCATCATCCTTTAGGACGGGTACTCTGGCTAGTCTTCCCAGTTTCTGAGGAAAAAAATGAATCTAGCAACACAGAGACATCTTTGATCACGTTCTAAGCTGAGTTCAAGGTTATGGCACGGTGGTTAGCACTGTTGCCGCACAGCAAGAAGGTCCTGAGTTCAATTCCACCATCAGG
>NW_005187613.1:588200-589496 GCF_000239375.1 Pundamilia nyererei
ACAAATCGCAGCTGCTTGGGCCCACACCTGGACAGAGGACACAACAATCACTGGGAGAAAAGAAGGTGGGACACACAGACAGCTATACATACTGGTACTGCAGGATTCTTGACGGTGATACAAGGTGTTGTTGCTCTTAATGCTCCACTTATACCATGATAATATTTAAAGCAGATCTTTGTCTCGGCTGTGAAGAGAGAAAACACAACACTCTACCTTTATGATCATAATTCCATGTATTAAAAAACATTTTCATAAGAGTTATGTAACTTGGTAAAATATGTGCCAACAACAGAAAGCATCGATTCCAAAATCACCTTATTTAAATAAAATTGAAACATAAATCTGGTACTACATTATATTACACACTGTGCAAAAGTCTTGAGTTACCCCAACCATTCATTATAATTTGCTAGAAAAATGGGAAATGTAGTGATTTATTGAAAGACATGCAAACACACATGGAAATACAGTTTGTAAAGAAAAAAAAGTCTGTACAATTTTCAATGTAAGTCAGTATTTTGTATGAGCACGCTGAACAATCTCAGACACGCATCTTTGTCATTTCTTTAAGCAGTCCTCACAGATAGCTCTCCAGGCTCGGTGAAAGACATTCCAATGCTCTTCTTTGGATGTTGCAGATCAAAATCTGACCATACTTTTCTGTGCTTGTAATGCCATCAATTCTGACAAGATCCCTAACAGCACTGGCTGAAATTGTTATTCAGATGCCAGAAGAGAACGGATGTTGTCGCGACCTCCTGAAAATACTTTTAGGATTTAATCCACCATATACACTACTGGTGAAACACCTTCTCATTTAATGTTTTTTCTTTATTTTCATAACCATTTTCATTGTAGATTCTAACTGAAGGCATCAAAACTATGAATGAACACATATGGAATTGAATTATTCCAGGGTTTACCTTCCAATATAAAGCGCCTTGAGGCAACTGTTGTTGTGATTTGGAGCTATATAAATAAAATTGGATTGAACTGAATTGAATTATGTATATCTGCTACTGGAACTCTGTGCGGCATTTAAATGGACTCTAATCTGAGGTGCTGTTAACTTGCGATTTCTAAGGCTGGTGACTCGGATGAATTTATCGTCAGCAGCAGAGGGGACTCTTGGTTTTCCTTTCCTGAGGCGGTCCTCGTGTGAGCCATAGCACTTGATGGTTTTTGCAACTGCACTTGGGGACACATTCAAATTTTTAGCAAGATCTGAAAACTGCTGTTCACAAACGCTGCCCATCTAATCTGACTGAGCTGGAGCTGTTTCAAAGAAGAATG
>NW_005187613.1:590297-593803 GCF_000239375.1 Pundamilia nyererei
CAAAGCTATGCAGCATTAACGGGAAGTATTCATCGCATAAATAAAGGATCATTTGTAATTAACAAGAACACAAGACACTCACGCTCCATAAAATAGGGTCCCGGCTCCAGTCTCCACACAATCTGTCCTCTCTGGGTGCCGTTCACACCGCGGTTCTTGGATTCCCACACATTGGCCACACAGTTCTCATCTGTGAAACATTTATATGTAAATATACATAAATATGTTTAAGTAAATATACATTTCTAAATGTGTTCTTTACCTCTGCACAGATGCTTACAGACATAGAAGGATGCCAACAGTTATTGATACAAGAAGAACACAAAACTAAGTTTTTAAACAGTGAAATTACAACTCACACAACTACACTTAATTTTCTATTTGTTTAATTGTTACATTATTTCAATATCTTACATTTTATGTATTTACCTTCTTATTCTTAAGATCTTTTGTACTTACATGTTTCCATATCATTGGTTTATTTTAAGTTTTTCTTCTTCATTGTCTGTCTGGTGTGTAACATTGTTGTTAATGCACAATTTGCACAGTTAAGCAGCATGATTCATTATTGAAGAATGTCATAACCGATTTAAAGTGCCTTTATTATTACTTTTTGACAGTCTTCACTAAACGGTTCTCAAATTTAACTTAATATCTGAGTGTCTCTTAGCTTTCAACCAGTTGGTTAGTCCATCTTTTTCCTCACTAAGTTGACTAAGAAATTGGTTGCCCTGAACATCCATAATAGCCATTTATTTACAGGCAGCGTCTGCTAGTCCAAATCTGATGATCCCCAGTTCAGTTCTGAATTGGCCTTTTCCTGCTCCTATTTTTAAGCATATTAAAGGACAAAATCAGCAGTGTCATCCTGAGTTATGATCTGCACAAAGTTTTACTTACTTTACTTAAATTCACCGTCTCATATTTGCTGGATGACGCACATTTGACGATGAAATTAGCCCACTATGGTTGGGCTAATTTCTGACGGAGATGAGACAGCATACAGGGCGGAGGTAGAGAATTTAAAACATAACTTATGGACTTGGCACCGACAGGTCCGCTCCCCTCTCATTATAAATGGAGAACGGCTGGCCTCTGCCACCCCTGAGGCTATTGCCAGTTCATCCTGTCTCAAGAAACCAGGACAATCACAGGCGACCCCTTGCACCTTGCCCACCACTTGACTCACTGCCCTCTGGTCAGTACCTTAGATCAATGAGGTCCCACTCCAGCCTCAAACACACCCCACCCACCAATCTGAGCCGTGGTCTGAGTAACCCTCAGGTCACTCACACACAGACTCTATACTCAGACCAGGTCCAATGCACTACTTTCAAGCACTTTGCAACCTGCCCTCTAATGTGTGCCTTCATCCTGCTTTGTATCCGTGCTGTCCTACTATTTACATTTTTATTCCATGCACATCGTACATGTACAATGACAATAAGCGTCTATTCTATTCTAAGATGTGCAGACACACACATGGAGTAAAGAAGCAAAATGCACACTCACATGCAGGGGTGGTTAAACACAAGGCGAGGCATTTATTTTGGCCAGACAGAATAATAGAAAACACAATAGAAAAAGATGGAACAAAAGCCAATAGTGGGAAATAACACTAGGAAAACAGTAATACTAAAGCTGGCAGACCCAAGGAGAAGATGACTGATGTTCTGAGAAGAGACAATACATACACAAGGAGGTGATTAGGAAAAGTGGAGACACATGGGAAAAGACAGCAGAATGGAATCAAGCTAATGAGGCAGGAACAGGAAGCATAAACAATGAGATCCAGACCAAGACACAAACTTGACAAAGAAAATGTAAATGGACATGACTGACTTCACAAAGGCGATGCTGGGGAGAAGACTCTTAGATGAGACCAAGACCGACTGGACGCAAAAGGGAAGAAATCTTCCCGTTGTTTTCATGGCATCGCTGGAAAAAGGCTGAAGTTAACCTTGCAAACCACATTTTCGACATGGTGTATACGGGGTACAGTGGTCACTCAGCATTAGCATGATTTTATTTTTTCTAAGTAAACACACCTGTTTGACATTTGACCACTGTTAAAAATAAATGTATTCATATAGCACTTTTCACAGATAAATGTCACAAAGTCTTCACAATAAAACGAAAAAAACTCAGATTAATTAAAACATAAAACAACAAATGAATTGTTGTCTGTATAGAAGTGTCTTCAGCTGCTTTTTAAAAGAGTCAATGGAGTCTGTACAACTTAAAGACAACTGAAGAGAACTGTATAGCCTTGGTGCCTGAAAAGCCCAAACCTGGCGTGTTTTGAACCGTGTACCAACCAAGCATGAGGTTTCAACAGCTCAGAGTTTTACCGGGGAGCTTCACCACGTACAGCCCTAAAACGTAAAACTAAAATTTTAACATTTATCAGCAAACAATGAAGAGAAGCCGAAAGGCAATATGCAATCTCTTGTTAGTGCCAGTTAAAAGTCTTGTCGCAGCATCATGTCGCAGTCCAAAATCCAGAGTTGATTTGGAGAATCACTGAACTGTCAAATATGACGCCCAAATTTGAGACTCGACTGAACAGAAGAGCCGAAAAACCCACTGATATTCCAACTTACCCAAAAGGAATATAAAAGGAGCCCGATATCGACCGCCCACTAACCCCACGTCATAATAAGACACCGAAGAAGAAGGAAGCATCCAGGGTAGCAATTCTTGTTTCTGTTGCACTGTCATCGACTTTAAACTGGTGTAATTTTGCAATTGAAACTATGATATATCCCATGATACTGATGGACAAAGTTGTAGAAAATAGTGCAACTAAGATAAATTACCTATCATTACAAAAGTACAGCAGACTGAATGCACAGTCTAAACAAACACTGTTACTGTAGAGCTGCAGAAGGAAGAACATTTCAAGAATCCAATAGAAATTCAGAACTTGTAACAGCTTGTAATAAAAAATGTAATTATGATAAAGATAAACAAAGATTAAGCAAGCTTTTAAAGTAAAGTATAAACAGTATTTATTATTTTTTAAAGTGTTTTATGCAAATCTAAATGTTTTCATATGTTTGAGCTTAAAAAAATGTTTTAGTTTGAAAGATATACTGGTCAAATAATCCGAATACCTTAATAATCCCTAAGTATATGTATGTATTATGTAAATAAATAAATATAGGAACACTTTGGAAAACACATCTGATCTCCATCCATCCATTCTCTTCCCTGTATCCTTATCCAGCTCACAGTAGGTGCATGAACCTATCCCAGCTACCACAGGGTGAGAGGCAGAGTACACCCTGAGAAATGTGCCAGCAACAAAAGAGTCCAACGTCTTGAAATGAAAAATGTACCCACAGAACGCCTGAAAAAGTAGTGAAAAAATAATGTGGCAGACTAGTCCATTTTTCAGAAATGGAAGTGCAACAACCCAAAATGGCACTTTGTATGGCCAGCACATGCTTTGATGCATGCCTGACAGCAGCAGAGCATGCTCCTAATCAGATGATGAATAGTGT
>NW_005187613.1:594809-600089 GCF_000239375.1 Pundamilia nyererei
CCAGCTCTAAGGTTACCTTGGATTGATACTAAGCTAACTTCAGCTTTGTTCTACTAGTTCACGAGTAACAAATAAGAGATTTATGCAGAGTAACTGCTGATAAAGTAGTAATTAAATTTGTTTTCCAGTTTCTCACCAATGTGGTACAAGCCGATCCAGTCAGTTGCATCCACTTCCTCCTTTATGTCCCAGGAGATCACCAGGTGGCTGTGACCCAGAGTCACCTGGTATGTAGAAGCTGTGAGCGATGACCGACTTTCTGAAGTCACCAGGTCTGTGTCACTATTGGCCCGCTGAAGCCCCAGTCCTGTTTCTGGCTGATTCCCTGATGACATTGTAGAGGAGGCCGAGGCTCCGATTGGTTCCTGCACTGACAAGCTGCAGACGCTGTCAGGCCCGATCGTGTAGGGTCGGGCATGTGGAGTGCGTCGACGCACCGCCAGCAGGTGTTCCCTGGCACTGCCACTAGGTGATGATGAGGATGATGAAGAGGCAGTGGCAGCTGTTGCCATGGTAACAGTAGAGAGAGGTGAAGGGAGGGGATGAGAAGTTAGGGGGTTAGGTGATTAGCTAGTGGTGCTGGTAGTGGTGAGTGTGGGATGTAAAGGTGGAGATGGTGATGATGATGGTGGTGGTGGTGGTGGTGGTGGTGGGGGGGGTGACTATGGACAGGGGCGAGGGGGAAGGACAGCAGATGCAACAGAAAGGCGAACGGTGGTGACAAAACAAATGGACTGAAAAAAGAAAACAAATAAGGAAGTGGAAACGATGAAATCAGAGATAGCAAGAGATAAGACCAGCGACCTTACAGGAGAAAAGAGACGAAGAGGTGGAGGCAACTCTTCATCAGAACTGAATATTTGGAGCAGTGCATCTGCAGTATAAAGTAAAGGGAACTGCTTGGATCATATTTCCACTGAAAGAAATCTTCTGCTCGCGGGCAACATTTAGGACAAGGCACTTGAGAGTTTGCAGTTTCCACAAGCTATCATTGAGAAGAACGTAAAGTGTTGGTGGCTGAAGCTTCTGTAAGCAGTCATTTATATCCTGTCATGTGACACCAGTCCATTTTAACACACACTTAAGTGCCAACAGTACAGCAGCCTCTTGCTTAAGAATTAGTTTGCTTGAAAGTTTGAAAGGTTGAAAGTCATCCAGCCACACATTATAAAAAGAGAACCATGGAGGTGGGACAGGGGCGAAAAAGACGCAGGAGGAAGGATAAAGACGAAGCCAAGATGCTGCCACTTGTATGTCCAGGTAGGAGGAAGTGACGGGGGTGGTCCTACAATCCACAAGGACTGTCAGGGATGAAAGGAGGCTGGAAACCTAAAGGAGAGAAAAAGAAGCAGCTGATTAAACAGGAAGAAAACAGGAGTGAATTATCTTTTGTCCTAATCTTTTGTGTGCTTAACAGTGGCTGATGTCACCTGAGACGACTGTCTGGATAATAATCCGTCAGTTTAAAATCATTTAAACGTTACTAGAGCCACTTGCAACACATGCATAACAACAAACATGCAGCAATTAGCACAAATGTAACGTCTAAGGGTGCTTAGCGATCAGGGGCGGGGGGGTCATTTCACCATACACTGGCTGGGACCAGTCGCTCCCTGCAAGATTTCAGACAGAGGAGGTAAAGGAATTATAAGAAGAGTCGTCCAAGAGCCAAGGAACACTTGTGGAGAGCTACAGAAGGAGCTGGAATCAGCAGGTACATGTTTACAAGAAAACTATAATTTATGCACTCTTACAAATAACTTAATGAACATCTGCTGTTTGATTTCTTTGGATGTGATTGGATCATATGAGTTATTACTGACGTGTGGTGAGAGTTTAATTTCAATAGTACCTTTGAGAAATACATCTACTTAAAAAAAGTGGTGACATATTCAGTACTTCTTATTATCTACATGATACATTAATGGGAAGAAAAGCCGAAAACCATCCTGACACTGGCAAAGGCATCAACTACAGGCCACCACTACAGCATCATCTGCCCCTAAATTAAGGAAAATATAAATTATATATGAAGCAGCTGGAAGTGCTTTCAGCCTGCAGGTAAAATAAGTATTGTGTTGTGGTGTCATTTTCTGGCAGCAGGGACATCACAGTTAATTTATTAACTCTAAATTATTAAAAACTGTGTTCAACTTGAAGAGTTTCTGGTTAACCCAAAGTTAATAGCTAATTTTTTATAAATCTGGAGCAAGTGTGTAGAAAAAGAGCCGAGCTCTTCGACAGCACCAGTCACAGGGACGCTACATAAATAGCTGCAGCATGATTAGAGAACAATAGAGGGGCCAAAGGAAACAGCTTCCTGTTCCCAGCACACCCACCACATTCCTCCATGCCACTTTGTGTCTGTTTGTTTTTCCATGCATTGCTCTGCTCGAGCTTAGAAGCACAACAAAGTGACTGAGTGTGACAGACTCCAATTATTTAATTAACTGTCTGCACATAATTGAGACAACACTATCAATCTGAGAGATGTCAGGACAAACAACAAATGCTTTTGTCTGAAGCAGTGCACTGATTGCTTTGCTTTTTTAAGTCATATAGCAGCTGCAGCACTGTATCCAGGACACAATGGCAACTTAACGTACCCTTCCAATAATTAAAAGAGATGCAAATAAAGTCTAGAAAGATGCTTTCTGGACACATACGTACATGTTTACATTGACACTGAAATGCATTTGAAATAATTCAAATGTAACTCGTATTGTACACAAACAGGCCGGACTTGTAGTTCAGATTCTGTAAACTTACCTAAACAACAACATTGTCCAGCCATAAATATTGCCAGTGTAAATTTGGCTATTATAGGATTTGCTCCTATATGAATGTAATTGTCTTGATATGTCGAAGGATTAAAACTTTTAACTAAAAACAGCCCCACACCATAATCCCCCCTCCACCAAACTTTACACTGGGCACAGTGGGGTCAGACCAGTACGTTTCTCCTGGTGACCACGAAACCCAGACTCCTCCATCAGACTGCCAGATGGGAAAAGTGTGATCCGTCACTGCACTGCTCTAGAGTATAGTGGCGGCATGTTTACACCACTGCATCCAACGCTTGCATTGCACTTGATGATGTAATGCTTGGATGCAGCTGCTTGGTCATGAGGCTCTCTACACACTGTTATTGAGCTAAAGCTCCAGAGCTCTACAGCATGCATGTCACTTGCATTTGCCACTAAAACAGACCTGGAGTAAAACATATTAAGCCCAAGCAGCCCATAGGTCTCTCTGAATATGCCATCATCCTTCAGTGTGGAGTCTGTCTACTCACAAATGCCAGGAAACAAAGAGGCAGAGCTGCCACAGAGATGCTGAGCATCCACTAGCATCCAAAACAGAAGCGCTTGTTCCTGTAATCAAAATCCTTTACTTGGAAAAAGCAGGTGGGAGTTCTTAATTAAACCAGCTTTTCAAAAACTTAAATATGAAGAAAAGTTACTTTGAAGCTCCTCCCATCCACTGCAGTTCATGTTACACAGTGAAAAGTCTACAGTAACGCTACAGACGTTAAATTAAACCATACGTACGCAGATGAACTATTAACTTAGTGTGACATAATGTTTAAAAAGAGCATCTTCTCTGTCATAGTGATACCTGCAGTAACCAGGTCTGCTTGACCATCTATATTTCAAGGCTTTAGGAACATTGTTTTGTGGAGTTATAGAAATATAAATATATAAAAATTACATTTATTAAGTTGTGTTAATGTTTTAAAATATAAAAATTAAATCCCACACCGTCCCAACATGCCCGTAAAAATATACATGGGAGAGTAAAACGCCACTGACCTGGTGCTGTTAGGCAGGACAATAAATTATTAACATTTAAACCTAATGTTGCATCAAAGCACAGCGTGTTTTCTTTCTTGTTGCCACCACAGTAAAGGCTTACAGCCACACATACTCATTCAAAAACACACAGGCGCGCACACACACACAAAAAGCATATACCCATGAACATACACCCACTTTATCTCATCCAGGAGCCACAACACTCTCAGAACTGCTTCTGGCTCCTCAGTATTTAAGGAAGCATTTCATGAAGAGTAAAGGCTATTTTATTTTGTGCTTTAGTTTAAATGGTATGTAAAACTTATTTTATTTGACATTAATGTGTTTGTGAATATTTATTTTTGCATTTAGAGAAATGATTTCTACAAAAAGAAATCTAATTTTTAATCAAAGGAAGGGTTTTTGCTTTTTTGGCAGATATTGTATCCTGTTAAACTGTTACAACGCTTGAATTCTAAACTGGAACCAATGAGCAGTTATATTTTAAAAGACATGTAGGGCTAACCCTTTTGAATATTCACTGTTACTTGCTTAGGACGTATTTCTTATGTGATTACTTGACAGAGTAATAAACAGAAAACTCGCTAAAATAACCAACAGCTGCAACATAATACAAGATTTGAACTGCAGCCAGTTTGATTGGCTGGATGTTGATGTAACTGGAAATAAAAACTACTCACAGTTTTAATATTACCCACAGACTAGAATCAGCCGTTTACTGAGGTTTGTGTTTAAAATCAAAAAAGCAAATTAGAAAAGACAGTCAGGAATTTAATTCAAGTAACAACAGGGCAGGATGTCCTGCAAAGGAAGTGGTATCAAGTATCGAGTCAATAGCCCCAGCTGTCCAAGGTAGGCTCAGTACACCACAGAACAGTGCTGCCAGTTTGCTAGTGAAAAAGTCACACATTCACCCAAGGAGAGAAAAACAAGTTGCCACTCAACCTGCAAACAGACCCTTGGTTTATACTACAGTTTACTGTATACAGATTACACAGTCAGGCTCAGACCCTGAGTAGACGAGTGGACACGGTGAACAAATCAGAAGTGCAGTGCACATTCAGGTCAACCTCAGAATAAGCCCTGATCCCCTGCTGAGTTTGTAAATGTGTACACAAAGTCAGTCTCTCTCTTTTTAGGACAATTTCATTTTAATGACAGAGTCGAGAAAGGAAATCATTGCATAAAAGTTATAAACTGATCTGCAAGTCACTGAGTGACCTGAGTGATGGTGAAGCACACCTGTCGACAGATTCAGCTTCATCTATTTCAACTTCTCCAAAACCACAACAAGACCAAACAGCTGTGTCAGGGACAAGCTTCTATTCAATTCTATTTTATTTATATAGCGCCAAATCACAACAAAAGTCGCCTCAAGGCGCTTCATAGATACAGAGAAAAACCCAACAATCATATGACCCCCTATGAGCAGCACTTTGGCAACAGTGGGAAGGAAAAACTCCCT
>NW_005187613.1:600109-613974 GCF_000239375.1 Pundamilia nyererei
TTGGTTGGGGTTCTAGACATGCACAAGACTAAAACAAACTACAAGACCACCAGCAAAACATTTGGTGAGGTGGTGATCACTGTTTTTTTAGGATTATTAGAAAATGTTAGAAATATAAAATGACCATCAATCTCCAGACCATCGTTGGGTCTGGAATGATCATGAGAAATGTGCAACTTCAACGCAAAACTACACTGAAGGAGCTTGTTGATGATCTAACGGAAGTCGGGTCTCCAGTCACCAAGAACACTGCTGGTAACACACTTTGCTGTAACAGACTGCAGCACCTGCGAGGGCCCTGCTCAAGAAGGTACGTGTACAGACCCATTTAAAGTTTGCCAGTTAACCTTTAAATGATTCAGAGAAGGTTTGGGACAAAGTGCTGTGGTCAGATGAAATCGGGCGCTTTGGCATCAACTGTGTTTGGAGGCAAAGAAATACTGAGTGTGACCCAAAGAACAACATCCCCACCATCAAGCATGGAGGTGGAACCATTATGTTCTGGGGCTGTTTTCCTGCTAAGGGGACAGGATGGCTTCACTGTCCCATGTACTGTAAAGTACCAGAACTTCCAAAACAGTAAGAACAGTGAAGCGATGGGTCTCCAGCATGACGATGACAAGAGTCAAAGTGGAAAGACAATATGTGGAGGGGCTAAAGCTTTGAGGTGCTGAGCAGCAGCCCATAAGCCCAAAGGATTTAGTTTCTGTAGAGACAAGTGGACCAAAACCTGTCTGCATAGAGAATGCTTCTGATAACAGGTTTAACTCTTTGCTCCTGCAGCTTTTCCTCCTGACAGCAATAAATGAAGCTGATACTCGAGGCTAAAGCGTGTGCTGTGTGTGCTGTGTGTGCTGTGTGTGCTGTGTGTGCTGTGTGTGCTGTGTGTGCTGTGGCTAATTACAGATTTATTTGTTGCTGCTGCTACAAATGGATCAAAGAATGACTTCATCCGCTCACAATAGCAAGCTCGTCAGAGTCAGGCTGTTGCCTAAAGAAATGGGATCATGCAGCGCTAACGGGAACAAAAACAACAGTTAAACCCAGCTGTTGAGGTTCTTGTCATAAACGCATACTCTGTTGTGCTACAAGAAGTGTGTTATTGCATATATAGAGGCGCCTTCCGTACCTTTGCTTTGAAAAACAAAAACAACCCGTCGTTTACACGCTGAGAGCGGCGAAAACACGTCGCGCACTGAAGGACAACAGGCCTCCTCACGGCCCTGACCCAACAGATCCCTCAGCAGCGGAATCCGCCGTCAGAACCAGGCGCGACCCCGCCGCCTGCTCGTAACCCAACAAGGGAAGCAGCACCTCTTAAACGTTTGCTTCTTACGGCTCCCGTTTATAAATCATGCTCCAACCTCGTTCTGTCTGCTGCTCGGTGAGGTTTCCGATGTAAAAGATCGACTTTGCCCGGACCGCTTCAAATCCCATCTCCTCGTTTCCTCGCATCCCTGCTCTTCATCCTTAGTTGGTACATACGCCAACTACGCTGCGTGATCGAAAACAAACAGTACTCCGAACATGGAGCTGTGCTCCTGCTCAGGAACTTTTGTTTGTAACCAAACCAGTTCTTCCTGTGGGGAACCATGCAGCCCGTTCAGCGTCGAAATCACTGATTTGACTGACACCTCCCACCTCCATGCCCTCCTTGCGCCAAACGTGCCAAACATGAGGGTCGGGGACCTTCAGGGGTCGCTTAGAAGTATTTCAATTACAGGAGGAGAATTACTGTGTTAATCACAGAATTCAGTATGCTGTTTATATTTTTTTAAATGAAAAGTTGAGAATGTGAAAGGCATTGATATGAGGGGGGGACAAGGTCTGAATTAATAAAGAAGAACTGCTTGAAGAAGGAAAATATACTAACAAAGGCTGAAACAAAAGCAAAAACATCCAGCATGCCGTAGCAGCGCTATAGCTCGTAACCATGTAACAGGTAAATGTGTGCCTGAAGAGTAGCGACAGCACCCGGTCAGGATGACACTGTCACATTTCAAAAGCTATTTTTTTAAAAGAAAAAAAAGCATAAAGATGTCTTTTGCTAAGCTATGTTGCTGTATAGCTACAGCAGGGCTGTCAAACTCAAATACACAGTGGGCCAAAATTCAGAACTGGATCAAAGTCGCGGGCTAACGTTAATATTCATTGAAAAAAACTTCCTCTAAATATAACAAGGAATCTTTTCTTATGGACTCAAACAAGTTTTGCTGAAAAACTGAGTATGGAAGAAGCAAAGCTTAATAAATGTATATATAACTTAATATTGCACACATGCAGAATCAAAGTTCCAATTAAATAACACATCAGTGGAATTTCTTAAATAAAAACTGTATTTGCAGCCTTCTGAATTAAATGTTATCATTCATCATATTTTCATCATATTCTCCCACCTGCTCCTGTTTTTATTCTTTTAGCCATTTTGGGTTCGGTAGCATGGCAGTATTTGCATGGTTGCTATGACTATGGTCAACAGAGGAGAGGGTGCTAATGAGTCCTGTCGTGACTGGCGGGCCAAAACACCAACAGAGCATTCTGGGAATTGTAGTATTAGCAGTACATGCACTGTATAATAATGGCAGGCCAGCTCTAATAGTAATTTTGTATGGCTTCGTGGGCCAAATGTAATTAGGCTGTGAGCCAAATTTGGCCCGCGGGCCAGAGTTTGACACCTATGAGCTACAGCTAACTGCCACATCTAGCATAGCAACATATACAACACTGAAAGTGAAGTTGCTGAGGTTAATATTTTTCCTTCTTCCAGTTACTACTCAAGCCGTGCATTGTTGGCTTTGGGACCTCAGCCACATGTTTCTCCCAAGCTGGAAAGTAAAGTGCTTCCATTCACGACCAGTTTATACGTATCACCTAGTAAGGACATTTGTGTTTGATCGATTTGTTGTAGCAGTGGTTCTTATTAAGAATTATAACAATAATCAATAAATGCAATAAATTGATAAATCTGAAAGCCTTTTTTTGTTTTTGTGGGTTTTTTATTTTTGTCCACCTTTAAATAGTGTGACATTTGTAAAGAAATATGTGGGTTGTGCCCATGAAAAACATTAAAAATCTTCTCTGCCAGTGCCAAACACCTTTCTGCTTTTATCTTCTATTAACTCCTGTCTGCAGTCCTGACTGAATACTTGCAGGATCAGCTTAGGCCACAGGTGTCGAACTGCAGATGCTTTCTAGCATTACTAATGGTTTTCATCACACTTATTTGTGTTCAAAGTCTCCTTTCTCAGAAGTTTGATTCTAATTTCTCGCTTGATGCTGTAAAATTGGGTTACAGCGCTTTAACTGCAGCTGCAGCAGTCACGCAGAAACTTGAATGCAGTGTCGTATTGTAACAATGCAAGTCGAGCAGGTACGTTATATAACTTTAAGTATTAAAGATAAATATATAAAAGATTTAAAAAAAATACAAAATTGAAAAAAAGAAAAGGAAAGAAAAAAAAGATGCAGAGCGATTTTAAAAATAAAAAAATTTAATTTTGGTGTTCTAAACCAATTCCAAATCTTCAAGGATATAATGCCTTTTAACCTGATTAGGCGGAAAAAATCTTTGACTAAAGTCATTCTAATAAATTTGGAGATTTTTCGGTCACTAAAGTCAATATATTGAATGCTGAGTTTGCTCAAACTAGGGACAGTGCAGCAGATCTTCTCTAACCGTTTTAGAGGAACTGGCATTGCTTTTATCACCGTGTATATTTTAGGATTACAGTGAAGACTGAATCTCAAACCAAGTTCTTCACACAGTAACACATCACAAATATGATTCATGAAATGTGATATTTCCCAAAAACCTTTGGAAAACTCCCTTTTCATTCAAATTTTCTATTAATAATAACACATCTATAGTCCATACTGGTCTGTTATGTGAACTTCTGTTTATGAATCTCAGTAGAGAAGAGCCTGTTGATCAAACTGACTGCTTGTTATTAAGAAAAGATTTAAACAGTTTTAGCTTTAAAGCAACATTCATGACACCAAAATCAATCACATTTCCCTCTTTATAAATGTGTGTGTCTGTACATACATGTATATATATTATTTTTAACGAGGTCCAAGTTGTGTGCGTGGGAGTTCGAAGCAGCCACTCCACCTAATGTCACTACTGTGCAGGATCCAAAAGCACAACGTGACAGCGCCTAAAGGGAAACAAGTCCAATTTAAAATCTTGAATAAAATTTACCCGACAAATAGACTCCTTGGTGATAGATTCAAAATAGAAACTGGTAAGTGTGTATTTTGTGAAACAGAAGAGGAGGATTTGGACCATCTATTCTTTTTGTGCAATTTTATACAAATATTTTGGTTGGATTTTCATACCTGGCTTTATTCCAGTGGGATTCAAATTACCCCATTTACCTTAAATATGATATTGTTTGGAGTGTTTTTGAAAGAAAAGAAAGCTAATTATGGTGTTAATGTGTTATTAATCTTGTGCAAGCAATTTAAACATAAATGTCGTTTTTTAAGACTAAACCAACACTAGCTCACTGGAAAAACGACTTAAACCTGTTGGTTAAATCTTTGACCTTAGTTAAAAAGAAAAAGGCTGCTTTTTTGTTTCCTTTTTGGAAGATTTTGATTTAGTGAGTTAATAATCTGTATATTTTCTTTTTCGCATGTATGGAAGTTGCTAATATGTAAGGAATGTTTATTCTCTCAATCTGTAATATATGGTGCATTTTGTTTGTATGTTAATATTACTAAAAAAATAATTAAAATAAAAAATAATAAAATAAAATAAATAAAAAACAACAACGTGACAGCCCCACACAAACGGGAAATGTTTCGTTTTCTACAATGGGACGGAGTGCAGCCACATCAGGGAACACAAATACTGACAAATCATCTGACCACAAAGAAACAGAAACAATTATTTTAGATTAATAATACTGAACATTTGTGTTTTGTATTTTAAGCATAACTGCAATTCAGAAACAAAAGAAAAGAAACATAATTTAAAATGAATTATTTAATTATCCTCCCCATGACAAAGCTGCACTTGGTATGGCCCAATCAGCACTTCCTGTGCTGTTATTTTGAGAGCGCTAACCCGGAAGTTTTTGAAGGATCACGTGGTTGCCGTTTCACGTTAGTTAATGTCTGAGTTTAGAGTGCTAGCGGACGTCACGTATCGGATGTGCAGCGTCGTACACATGATTTATGTGTCCGTAAACTGAAGTGACAGCTTGTTTGAAGTGGCGGGAAACATGTCTGGGTTCAGTCATGAGCTCATAGATTACCTCGAGGGTAGAATAACTTTTGAAGAGTTCGACAGAAGGAGAGACGAGCGGAAAGCCAAGGTAAGCTATGTTGTTAGTTCAGTAACTGTTAGCTGTCTAGCTGAGGCAGCATCACTCCTCAGCATCACTTGGACTTGTGTGACATAAAATTATATACTTCCTTCATTCTGACCTCTCAGTCAGGGCAGGTAGCTGAAGATGTGGAAGACGCTGAGCTCCCGTCGACGTCCGGACTCATCTCAACGAAGATCGGTAATCTCTCTCTGTCAGTGGCTCTGGAAATGTAAATAATGGACCCTTCTTTCAATAGATAGCGACACTGAATCCCATGAGCGAGTGTGTTGTAATTGTCATGGTTTTAGGAATATAACAAAGTTTTAAAAATAACTGGAACAACAAAACTGGATGAACATATTCACCAAATGTAAATTCCAACCTGCCATCATCTTTCCTCTAATGGAAAAACTAATAGATTTCAGTTCTGGACTATTTAGCCTTTATCATGCTTCTTGAACAGGTCAGAATTTCTCTTAATGGAACTCTTGTGATTTTCCTACTTTGACAAGTTAAAATGTCTGAAACTGCCTTTTATTTGATATCAACATCAATAAAAATGACAGATAATAACTACTGTTCTTAAGGGTCCACAAAGTACTGAGTGTTGCTCATAAAGCTATTGTTTTGGTCAGAGACTGCTTATAAAAACTGGGTCAGCTTACTTTGGTTCCCATCCTGGATTGCATGCAAAGTATGGTAATGTTACTCAAGCCAGCTTTCCTGTCTTCTCAGAGGATGGAGTTAGCCCAGGAGTCCAGCTGGCCTTTGCCTCCATGCTGGGAGAAACTGCTGAACCACAATCTTCAGAGGAGGAGGAGGAGGAGGAAGAGCAGGACAGCCTGAGCTATGTTGATGATGCACATGATAAGGATTACATTGCAGACAAAGAAGAGTTGCAGGCAGAGGAGATAGGGAAGAGGCCAAGACAAGTGGGGAGACAACAGGGAAAGAAGAGTGAAGCTAAAGAAATGGCAGAAGATGTGACTGTAGGAGATGTGTTTGCACTGGAGATGGAGCTGAATCGAGAAAACAAGAAGATGATGAAGGTGAGACGGGCGAACGGTCAGGCCTAGGTGAGTTTTTGCAGTTCTTAGTTAATATATAACTATGTGAACAGGGGCGTCGTCATGGCAGCAAGCTGCCCCGGGCTCTGAGAGGCTTGATGGGAGAAGCCAACATTCGCTATGCAAGAGGAGAGAAAGAGGACGCCATCCTGATGTGTATGGAGATCATAAGACAGGGTACGAAGTGGGTTTGCGTGACCTTACAGGCATATATTCACTCGCTGTTTGTGTCGACACTAACTTTGGTTTGTCTGTGTGCCAGTTAGTGTTCAAACACTATGAAAAGTTAAAAACAAAATCTCTTCTCCCTTTGTCCCTCAGCTCCTCTGGCATATGAGCCTTTCTCCACGTTGGCTATGATCTACGAGGATGAAGAGGACATGAGCAAAGCGCTGCAGTTTGGCCTGATCGCCGCCCACCTCAACCCCTCGGACTGCGAGGAGTGGATCAGACTGGCTGAAATGTCTCTGGAGCAGGACAACATCCAGCAAGCCATCATCTGCTACAGCAAAGGTCAGTCTGACACGGACCGGCACGCATCACTTCCCACTGGAACCTCACATCTGTTTATTGTCTGTTGGTGGACCTGTTGAACAACGCAGTCCCTACCTGTTGTGTTAAAGTGGATGTTCATTACTGCAGGGCCAGTACTTCAGTCCCATGGTCCTATGGCTATATTTATGCTGCAGTAATAAGCCCTGTAATTTCCTCAGTCTGTAGTCGGGGTGATTGCTGCAGCATATTTAAAACTCTCAGACTGGATTTACTTAGTGGGATAAATATTGGAAGAGCCATGCAAAGTAACAAATCAGCTGAGGGGCTGAGAAATGAACTAATAAAAGTAACACACATCAAGTGTGTTTGTCTCTGCAGTTTCTGATCAAACAGCACAAGAACAATGGATTTTCTGATGTAAGAGCAAAGTCAGAAGGTGTCAGGGATTGTGTGGGGTCTTAAATGTGGGACAGGTGTTCCTCTGGACGAGTCCTGCGTACCGCTTAAGCTGTCGAATCTATCCAGAGACGAGCTGTTTTAGTGCAGACGAGTCCAACGTGTAAATCTGAAACGTGTCTGTGAACTTTGTACAACAGAAAACAGTCAAGTCCTGACAAATCTGCGGTTTAAAAATGACTGCTCCTGCGCCTTCTATCGTTGGTGCTTCTCATACCGTTGAATTGTGGAATATGAGCCACCAGTGCAAAACAAACAGGGACCAGGGAAACGCTGGTTATCATTTATATACTGCTCTAGGTTCAAGCCTTGCTCCATTTCCACAGCTATCAAGTACGATCCTACCAATGTGCGCTATCTGTGGGAGCGCTGCAGCCTGCAGATGCGCCTGGGAGAGCACAAACAGTGCATGGACGGCTACCGCAGGATCCTGTCACTTCTGCCGCTGGAGGATGGAGAGCACTTCATACAGCTCTCCAAAGACATGGCCAAGTAAGGGACACACACTGACATGTGTTTTTATATACACATAAACTATGTTCTCGTTTTGCCCCTAAAATACCGTCACCTCAAACCATCTGATCTTGGATCATCACCCTGACAGTTCAGTTATCGGTATTTGCTTGTGTGGGTCGTGTTTAGGAGTTACTATGAAAGCAGTGACCTGCCCTCAGCTCTGAGTGTGATTGAGGAAGCTTTGGCACGACACCCCGACCTGGTCAGTGACGACTTTATCAACATGGCCGCTGAGCTTTATATCACCAACCGGCAGTACAACAAGGCCCTGCAGGTGGGTCTCTGTGGAAAAACCTTTACTGCCGTTTAGACTGAGAACAAATGTTGTCGGTTTAAATGGATAAACATTCCACGTGTTTGCTCTCCTAGGTCTTGGTGCAGTTTGTAGGCATCGTTTTGGTCAGAAGTGAATCCACTTCAGATGTTATTCCACCAACACAAGAAGAGAAGATTAAAGAGGAGAGCACCGAAGACCAGGAGAAGCAACCTGCAGACGGGACACAGAAGGAAGAACAAGCTGCAGCAGAGGAGAGCGGTAAGTTGCAACGACACGAGGCGCTACACATTTACATCCTTACAAGAGGATTCAAACTCATCGTGGCTGTTCTTCATCATATGAAGAACTCTCATAGCCTTCATGACGTCTTATAGGAAGTGCAGAAAGATGAGGACACAAAGTGAGCGTTCGTTGTGGCTTCTTTAGTGGTGCCTCTGTGACTACGTTTGCATAAACAGGATGTGTTTAGATGTTGTTTTTCAAAATGTTTTCCACACTCGAGCGCTCAGTGATCTCAAAAGACACTTCAACAGATGCATGCAGCGATCGCTTTATATCAGCAAAATCACCTGTAACTCGTGATTGTGTGTTTAACACTTGCAACATACTCGATAACATTTCTTATATTCAGAATTATTTAATGAGTATTTCATGTCCACGCACAGAAAATCCAGACATTAAAACATTTCTTTACTCAAACTTTTTGTTCCACATATTAAACAAACGTATGCTTTCATTTTATCTTTGATTGAGAATAAAGGTGATTTACTGTTAACACAAATAGATAAACTCTGTTTAGCACATCTATCATTTTAACATGAGGCTGGATGCTACCTTTGGCAGCAATCCTGCTGAGACACGTTGGCATGACTTCAAATAGGATATTGAGTCTCAAAACCCTCTAAGTAGAGTGGGCCAAACATCCTCCAATGACGTGAAAGAATCATTGCCTGAGTCTTTGGGGAACTCTTTTTACTGATTGGTCGTTGTGTGCTGTTTCCAGGTGAAATTGTGGATGTACAGGTACCAGACAGCGTCCCAGTGGACCTGAGGACCAAGTTAATTGTGTGCTTCATACACCTACATGTCTACGCACCCACCGAGGTAAAACAGGACTCAAAAACATACAGAGCTCAGATTATTAATGAAGTCTTTATGAAAAGATCATTTCATTTTAGAATCTTCTTGCTTATAGGGCTTGGTTTCAACACTGATGGAGCAGAGTCCAGAAGAGATCGGCGACTTGTACCTGGATGTCGGTGAAGCGTATCTGGAAGAGGGCAAGTACATGTCTGCTCTGCCTCTGCTGACTGCCCTCGTCGTATCTGAAAAGTACAACCTGGCTGTTGTTTGGTTGCGGCATGCAGGTAGGTCCAGCAAAAAGGGAATGATGTTAAAGGAAGAGGTGCGTCTGCAAACTTAGACTAAAAAGACATTTCACCTTCCATCCCGAATATTCTTCATGTGTGAAACTGTAA
This sequence comes from Pundamilia nyererei, assembly GCF_000239375.1. Lineage (NCBI taxonomy): Eukaryota > Metazoa > Chordata > Actinopteri > Cichliformes > Cichlidae > Pundamilia > Pundamilia nyererei. The sequence goes on from NW_005187613.1 coordinate 609,714, forward strand.
CAACAGAGAAGCCAAGACCTTAAACGAGGTCTGACTTCAGGTCTGGCTTGGAAAAAGAAAACCACTGTTATGTGTCTTTGTCACTTTCCTTTGTCATCTGCAGAGTGTCTGAAGGCTTTGGGCCACATGGAGGCAGCAGCAGAAAGCTACACCAAGGTGGTGGAGATGGCTCCGCAGCACCTAGAGGCCCGGCTCTCCCTCGCCACACTGCAGCAACAGTTGGGCCGCATGGATTGTGCCCTTAAGGCGCTGGAGTCCATGTATGATAGCAACATACTAGCACACGATTCTTCAGCCGCACAAAAGGCAGGGGATCTTTGTTTTTGCTTTTTGCATTATCACGTTAGGTTGCATTATCTTACATTTACAATGTTCCTGAAATGTCATGGAGGTTTTTAGAGGTCTTTTTCATGGACATTTTCTGGTAACACCAAAGGGGAAAAGGAGTGCAAACCTCTGCTCTGTCAGGAGCACTGACAGTCACAGCGTATAAAGGGGCATCCCCACTGAAGCTGTAATCAGCAACCCAGTGACCAGAGACCACGGAAAGTGGATGTATTTGGGAACTTCAAGCAACAATGGGTGAGATAGTGTAGTGATGTGAAGTGGGTGGGTGCCACTTTTGGCTTCTCTCAGCGTAGACGTGAGCCGTTGAAGTGATTAGGTGTGGAGAGCACAATAGTGAGTTGGATTTGGAGCCCGGCGAGTCTGGTAGCAACCAGTTAGTTACCAACTGTTAGTGGTAATATGATGCAGAGTGAGCAAACGACTTCCTGCCCACATCCCTCATTGCTTCATTGTTTAATGCACGACTCCTCAGAGCTTACAGTGTAATCATGCGTGTTTGACCCACAGCAGTTTACCTGCTTTCATAGTTTACTTGGATTCTGGTTAAACACAAGATTTCTGTGCTTTCCAGACCTGAGCTGAGATTAGAGTCAAGAACACGTAGTCTGGTTACCAGCTGGAAAAAGGAAAACCATCACCTGCAGCATTTGGGGATGCTATGCTGTTTGGTCAGTGCTCTGTGTTTGGTAACTGGTTTTGTAAATCTCTGTGTTTGTAGGAGTTAAAGCTTTTGCTCCATCGCTCTACGCTCCTGAAGACCCAGGGGAAAATGCAGGACTACCTGGACACTGTGATCACCATGATCTCGATGCTGCTCAAGGTAACACACTTTACGGTTGCTTTTTACCCGTCAGCCGCTCATGATGGGGGGTCGTCGTCACCCTGCTGGACGGGCAGCATGAATAAGTTTGTGAATGTGAGAACTCTAAAACGAAGCTACATTGGAGTTTCAGATTGATGCAATAGGAGGCTGAGAGACGGCCACCACAAATATTCTGTTTTTATTCATACTGCGGCTATAAAGAGTGCGTTTTCCTCTCTGATAGAGTCAAAGGAGTTGGTACAACTGTTCCACATATAGAATACACTACGTTTGACCTCAGCTCTGCAGTCTAGCCAAGTGTCAGTGAAATCAAAGAGGGAATGATCTTAGAAGTTTTGAAAAAATGCAGAACTACTTGGATGCTTTGAATTTAGGAGGACCGTTCGGCTGCTTCGGCTGGATCAGAGCTAATCTGCCTGACACGTAAATGATGTTAACTAGTTCGCATTAGCAGCTGGGTTATTGCATTAATATTTCATAATTCAGTAAACAGGGCGGCACGGTGGTTAGCGCTGCTGCTGCTGCACAGCAAGAAGGGCCTGAGTTCATTCCACCATCAGGTCCTTCTGTGTTTGTGGGTTCAGTCCAAACACATGCAGTATGTGGGGACAGGTTCATTGATTATTCTAAATTGCCCACAGGTGTGAATGTGAGTGCGGACGATTGTCTGTCTCTGAGCCCTGCGACAGACTGGCGCCCTGTGCAGGATGTGCCCCGCCTCTCGCCCTGTGACAGCTGGGATCAATAAGTAAATATATACTAGACCAACAATATTAATGCACTTACCAGGAGAACTGTGACTGCTCTCAGTCTGTCAGTGATATTGACACAAGTACAAATGGCTAACAGTGTAAACACAACTTTAGTGGAAGTTCAGTTTGTTGTTCTTCATATGTAGGGATGGGTACCGGTGTCGGATAAAACCTAAACGATACCCATCCCTATTCATATGTAATTGTTTGGTTTTTCTTAACAAACATTTTTATCATTCAAGTTATTTTGTACCCGACAGGGAAAAAGGACAAACACCTCAAAGTTGATAAGACGGGCTTTTTACTGTAGTTTGTTTACTGAGAGTTCTCCTCAACAATGAGGTTACTGTGAGAGAAGGTGAATCTGAACAAATAAATGCTCCATTTTTTGTTTTTGTTGCGCACATTTCATTGCGTCCTGGGAGTCATCCAAAGGTGCATAACGCATGCATGTTTATAGGTGGCCATGCAGCGAGCCAAGGTGTGTGTGAGCTCTGTAAACGTGTCAGGTGAGAATCACCTGAGGCTCGTGAAGGTCGAAGACATGCTACCAGAGATTGCTGACCATGAAACGGCCTATCTGGACAACACTGGTATGTTATCTTTGTCTGCATCGTACTTGGCTACAAGCTAGAGCCCGTAGTTGGTCTGGTCACTGGATTTCACTTTGTCACTGTCATCAGGTAAAACCAACGTCCTGTCCAAAGAGGACTGGTGGCAGCTGCTGCTGAGCTGTGTGCTGACGCTGTGTGAGGTGCAGCGCTTCCAGGAGGCGGAGATGCTTGTGGATTCGGCCATGGAGTTCTACTCGTTCTATGACAACAAGCCCAGGAGGAAAGAACTGGAGTTCATTGGCCTGTCTGCCACAATCCTGGACCACAACTATTACAAGGCCTACAACTACATCAGGTAGTTAATATGGGCGTGGCCTGGCATAAAGAGCATGCCGCAATTATAATAAATATAACATTTCTCTGTTTTTCCTCTCAACAGACTGATGCTGTTGGAAAATGTGGCTCTGCCTCAGCTTTGGAATATTTTTAACCAGGTCTGCTTGTGTACAGTCAGCAGAATAGAAGATCACTAAAGGAGAAACTGGCCCAACTATTTGACTAAACTCTTTTCTTTCTAGGAGTTAAAGCGGCACATTTGTGAGGACAAACTTTTAAATATATTTTCAAAGTATTTGTTTGTATTCAGGAAATGCGTCACTACACTTAACGAGAAGCAGGAAAGTTTGTCCTCATGAAATGTGCCTGCTTTCTTCTGAAACGACCACTTATCTTGAATTTTGACTCTTTCATTTTTACCGTCGTTGATTTATTTATTAACCAGAGAGCCTCTGATGCATTGTCATAGTCTGTATGAAGATTTGCTGCTAATACTAAATATTCAAATGAATCAAAAGCATAGATTTCCTGAAATTGGTGGAAAGATTTTGTAAACAAATGTTTGTTTGTTTAACTCTCTGCAGCTGACAATAACGTCACAGCACCAGCGCCACCATCGCTTCTGTCTGCGCATGCTGTTTAAACATCCTGACAATCACGCCCTCTGTGTTCTCTGCGGACATAACGCCATGGTGTCAGGGAGCTTCAAACATGCTCTTGGTACTCGCACACGAATCGACTAACTAGAGATGATAAAAACATTTAACATCACTACCGTACTTCAGCATATCTTACATGATTGATTTTAGACCACTTTGGAGTGTGACGACCATCACAGCATCAGCGCTATAATCAGGGACCGCGTCATGTTGTTGTCATTTTAGGAGGAACATGTGATCTGCCACTGATGTGCACCAGCATTTTAAAGGAGCCCTTCCTTTGCTTACGCCACACCTCTCAAACTAATGTCATCAAGTTTTGCTTATTAGCTCGTTCTTGATTGCAGATGTCGATGATCACATACCTCCAACACTGCTTTGCATTGAAAGAGAATTATGTGAATTAAAATGTGTTTTATAACAATATCCAAGCAACTGGACACATATTGGTAAAGTAACATTGCTTAAAATGATATAAAACACTAAAAAGATGCTTTGAGTGCCAAAGAGATTTGATCCCAACATTTAAATAAATAATTAACAGTCCAGCAGTTTTGTCTCCGTTAAATCTCGTAAGTTGTTGAAATACAGCTCGTTCCAAATTCTTATGATATTTTTCTGTTTTTCCTACATAGTCGATTTAAATGACAGTCGGCATAATTTTCGAGTCGTCAGCCATTAGAGTATAATTCAAATGTTACTGAACTAAACTCCCGATGAAAGTTTCAAAAGATTTTACAGGTTGCAGAGAATTGAAAATGGTGATTTGTTGAATTTGCAGCATTAGTG